>NC_056732.1:840428728-840488728 GCF_019279795.1 Protopterus annectens
CTGCAGGTGTCTGGTAAGGTACATCCCAAAAGGGGCACTGTACTCAATTATGGGCCTGATGAGGGATGAGTAAAGAGGCACGATGACCTCCCCTGATCTAGATGTGAATCCCTTCATGATTAGGTGGGCTATATAAAATGTTTTTCTAACCACTTTGGCCACGTGGTTGTCAAATGAGAGATTGCTATCAACTTGGGTCCCCAGGTCCCTAATTACTTCTTCTGTACTTAATGGATTACCACCTATGTGGTAATTTGTGGGCACTTTGTTTTTGCCAAAGGGGATGACTATACACTTTTGGCATTTAGCTTGAGGCCATGGCTCTGGCACCAGTTGTCTGTTTCTATGAGGCCCTTTTGGAGGATGCTTGTGTCGGCTGGAGAGTTGATTATGGCGCCCAGTTTGCAGTCATCTGCGAACTTGGTCAGCCACAGTCCTTCCGTGTTGGCCTGTACTTCAGAGAAATATATACCGAACAAGAGAGGTCCCAGGACTGAGCCTTGTGGGACACCACTTGTAACTGGTTTGGAGTCTGACATGGCTCCAGCAATTCTAACCATGTGGGTTCTGTCCTTGAGCCAGTTTGCAATCCATCTAGTGACATAGGGGTTTATATTTAAGCTGGTGAGCTTATCCATAATGCCCGAGTGGGGTATTGTATCGAAGGCTTTTGTGAGGTCCAGGTAGGCTGTGTGGACCACCTTCCCCTCGTCAATGGCCTTGGTGACTGTTTCAAAGAAATCAACCAGGTTTAAGAGGCAGAATCTGCCCTTAACAAAGCCGAACTGGGTAGGATCCAGTGTCTGTAGGTCCCCAATATCTCTATTTATGAGGTCCATGATGATCCTTTCCATAGCTTTGCAGACCAAGCTAGTCAGGCTTATGGGGCGATAGTTTCCAGGATCCGTTGAGGCACCACCTTTATGGAGAGGGACCACTGTTGCTGTATGCCACTCTTTGGGCACATATCCTGTAGTAAGGCTGAGATTGAACAGTAGTTTTATGTTTGGGTTTAGCTCATCTTGGAGTTCATGTAGGACACAGCCCGGGACACCGTCTGGTCCCATTGATGCTGTGTTTTTTGCTTTGGAGAGGGCGGCTCTTACCTGAGCATCTGAGATGTCAGAGGGCAGCACTCTGCTGGGATAGATATTTGCCCTTTGGTGGGGGGTTTGCACTGAACCTGTCAGCTAGGATGTTGGCAATGTCTGTGGGTGCAGTGTATTTTTGTCATTTTGGACTAATTCTGAGCATATCTGGGAATTACCACCCAGGTTCCTAACATAACTAAAGAAAGCCTTGTGATTATCCTTAGTGTTCTGTGCAATTTTTCTCTCGAAGTTGGCCTTAGACAATTTTATGAGTGCCTGTAGTTTTTTGCTAATACTGATCAGTGATGCCTTCCCTTTTTGGGATTTTGCTCTATCATTTAGTAGCATCCTCCTTCTATTGTATAGTTTGTTTATGGCTGGGGTCCACCAGACAGGATGTCTGCCTTTGGAGGATTGGGTCTTGGTTTTATTTGGGATTGCATGATCCATGCATTCCTAAAGGTGTTCATAGAATGCGTTTATAAAGGATTCTGCGGTCTGGGCCATATTTTCCACAGGCCCGGGGCTTTGAAGGATTCCACCTCGGTTTTGAGGAGTGTGAAATTTGCTTTAGAGAAGTTTTTCACTGTGGTTTTCTGGGCAGGGGGTGGGGTCGGGATGTGAATATCCAGTGAGATTAGTTTATGGTCTGATCTTACCAGTGAGGGATACACTTCTGGTCTGGAGCATAGAGTCCCCATGTTGGTGATGATCAGGTCCAGTATGTTTTCCCCTCTTGTGGGAGTGGTAACAAGTTGTTCCATAGCATTTGAGTTTATTAATTTTTTAGGAACCTTTGGGCTAGGGTGTTGGAGCTAGAGGAATGCTCCCAGTCTATGTTTGGGTAGTTGAAGTCGCCCAATATAATGGTGTTTGGAGAGACCTTCATATTTTCCAGTGTTCTCAGGAAGGCCGAGTGGGGTTCCTGGGTTTGGGAGGGTGGTCTATAGCAGGCTATAAACTGGAAGGCAGTTTTACCCACTGTTAGTTGCACATGGATAGTCTCTGATGCTTCGTGCTTTGCCACCAACCTGGAGGTGTGGGTATCTTTGATGAATATCGATACTCCCCCTCCTTTTGTGGTTCGGTCCAAGTTTTGGGGCGAAAAGCATGGTAGGGGGTAAACCCTGGTAGTGCGGGGGTGCTCTCGGGACCCTGAACCAGGTTTCTGTTACTGCACAGATATCGATGTTCTCCATGCTAAGGAGAGTTTCGAGTGCATGCATCTTGAGGTTTAGACTTCTGGCATTGAGTAGCATTACTCTTAGTTTCTTATCCCTTGTGATACCTATGGAGGTGGGTTTGTCTTTTGAGCCTTGCCTAAAAAGGCACTATGGGGTAGCAAGAGCCTTTGCCAATATCCAAAGCCCAGGGGTGACAGGTGTAAGCCATCCCTAGCGAAGCATCGTGGCTTGTCGAGCATATCATCCCAAGCTGACAGGCATTGGATCCCCTTTGAATGACACCAGTACTTAAGCCAATTGTTGAAATTGATCATCTTGTCTTCATATTGTGGCATCATTCTTGGTGAGGGTAAGATGCTACTCAAGGTCAGGGTCATACCGGCCTGGGCTACATGCTCAGAGAGCTCCTTTATGTCTCTTTTCATGTAGTCCAGGGAGGTACGTCTCAGGTCATTCACACCAGCATGGACAATGACTGAGTCATATTTGTACTTGCCTTGGAGTGACCTGAGTGCTTGTGTTATGTGGCGGATCCTAGCGCCCGACAGGCTGCTAACCGTGACCCTCTCCTTGTTCAGCCTGGTGAGCGGGACGTCAGTGTGCCTGATGATAGAGTCACCTATTACAAGTGTATCAGGTGTGTTGTTTAGTCTTAAGGGGTGTGACTGTTCGGCACACTGGCTTTGTGAGATATGTGTTGCACGTGTTTTGTTTTGGGGTAGCGGTTGCTTGGGTGTCTGCTTTGGAGGTCTCTGCTGCTTAGGCAGATCTTTATTTAGAGCCTCCGAGTATGTTTTTGTGTGATTATGTGTTTGGTTTGCTGTCGTGGTAGGTCTATGTGAGACTGGAGTTGTAGTGAGTGTGGTTTCCTTCTCCTCCTGACTGGTTATGCCAGTACTGAGTTGAGATAGCTTAGCCTCTAGTTTGGCTATATGGTTGCATCTCTCACATGTGTTGGAATTTGTTGGGAGGAGGAGAGGGTTGTCTGTGTACATGAGGCAATTGTAACATTGCCTCAAGATTCCCAGATTCACCAGCTGGACCGGAGAGGAGATTGACAACTGACCTTTGGACATGCTAGAATAATATTGGGAATTCCTTAATAATTGAAAACAAGGGCCAGTGGGGAGTGAGGGTGTAGTGCTTTTAATTTTTAGTGCTGACTTATATAATTGCTTTAGTGAGCAAGTGTCAGGTAACTTGTGCAATGTGTTACAGGTAACTTAAATGCAAAAACGACAAACAGTAACTTTCTTTCAAGTGAAACAAGGAAATAAGTACAGTAAGCAATGCAGATATCACTAGTGATCCACAGAAGCGCTGAGAAGCCACATATTAGGTGGAATTAGCGTTCCAGGGAAATAACAAGCAAACAAACAACAAGCATATAAACAAAGCTAGATTCAGCAGGCCTGGATCTAGTCTATGCTACAGCAAACAAGGTGTACCAATTTCAGTAAGATACAGTTCAAATATTCAGGCACTATAAACCTTTAACCAGAAATTCCCAGCTCAGAAGGGCAGAGTCCAGCCTCTTCTCCCACAAGAGTGCAGACCACGAACCTTCTTAATGTAAAATAACTGGCCTGAAGCCCAAGTGCTTAAACCAGAACTAATACACTTTAAGAATAACAGACACTGGGCTCTCAATCAGCAGTTCCCAACTTAGAAGGATGAAAGCTACCTGTCCTGCCACCACAGTGCATGCCACAAACCTTCCTAATGTAAAACAACTGGTCTGAAGCCCAAGTGCTTAATCCAAAAGACTTAGAATGATACACTTTAATCAAGTTACTACCAAGCAGTAATAAATACAATTGAATACTTTAGAGAATGCCTTGATTAGTGCTCAAGTTACACAAACAAAGCTAGATCCAGCAGGCCCGAATCCAGTCTATGCCACAGCAAACAAGGCGCACCAACTTCAGTAAGAAATTGTGTCTAAATTAGATCAGCGAATGTTTAAACAAGTGAACACTGATTGATCGACCTTATTTTAGCGAATGTTCAAAATATCAAAGCAACAGAAACCCAATTTTTTTCCTAGGGAAATAATTTGGTTGTCCGTTTCTGTTGCTTCGGTATTTTCAGTGCTGTGGTGAAAAGTTACGGGTCATATTCAGGTAAGTGTGCGATTGTGTGGATGTGAGTGTTAGGGTGGGTTAGGGGAGTTAGGGTTAAGGCTTGGGTTACGTATGTGTGTGACTGTTTGGACGTGAGGGTTAGGGTGGGTTTAGGTGAGTTAGGGTTAGGGAGCGGGTGAGCTGAGTGTGCGATAGTGACGGACCTTAGGGTTAGGGTTTGGGTTAAGGTAAATAGATAGTTAGTGGTGTGTGCATAGTTTAGTGTAGGGTTAGGTGTCAGATTTTAGGTGTATGTGTGTGGATTTTTGTTTGTTTGATGTGCTTGTGTTGTGTGTATGTGTTTTGGATCAGCGATTTTTTTCCCTAGGAAAAAAAAAATCGCTGATCTGACAGTTCGAGATTGTAAGCTTTCGCTTACATAAGGTCGATCAATCAGCGTTCACTTTTTTAAGCGTTTGCAGATCTAATATAGACCCAATAAATCATATGTAAAGATAGAGATTCTTTCTTCTTTTTTTTGCATGAAAATATAAGGTGTGTCTAAAACTCCATATTCAAAGATAACAAAACAGTAGTTCCTCCACAAACTGAGAAGACAAATGTAAAGGTATGCAAATCCTATTTGGGAATAGTGCCTGCCTTCCTGGCCCTCCAAAGAGAGACAGTTACCTACTGTGTACCCTTCTGGTGTTAGACTGGGACAAAAGTAAAAGTATAAATGGCTAGAGGCATATATTACATAGCTGAGAGTCTGGGAGAAGAAACCAAAGCACATGAATAAAATCACGCAGAGATAGGAAGTGCATGCAGACACCACAAAGAAGGAATTACAGCCAAAAACTCAATAAGAGAACAAAACGCTGTTAGAGAGCAACACTACTCAATACACCACTCTGCCAATGACCACCTGCTGTCACCCTCATCCTGCCCAGGCTCCACAAGCTACCACTTTTTGAGTACAATTCTGATGTCTGACAATGATCCAAAGTGAAAAAAAAACAAACTATGGCCATCTTGCTGCTTTTAGATTTTTTCAAGAATCAAGAAGAAAGCCAAAAATAATGGTAAACAAATGACCATAATCAGGGACAGCTATTGTCTTTAGAAACTCACAAACATGCTAGAATAACAGGCTTTGTTTTACTGTGCATTTTTTGAAGGCTATTAACTATGAAATTTGTGTCTCCCAGCAGTATTTGTATTTACTGACTGCAGTCCTAATTGATTTGCCAGGTAAACCACAAACTTTTCAAGGAACAGACCAAAATATGATGCAAAGGCCTATGTCATATATGATAATTTAATAAAGATGTTGGTTGTTTAAAAAAAAAAAAACATGCTGCAATGAATCTAAGACATTTTGCAAACTCAGACAGCCCACAGGATCTATACATGTTTGTGTGTGTGTGTGTGTGTGTGTGTGTGTGTGTGTGTGTGTGTGTGTGTGTGTATGGGGCTACCTGAGTACACTGAATTTTCACTTACTGGAATTGTCAGTAAACTGAAAATACACACTACTCAAATTTTTCACTGGGCAACTTAAGACTCGGCCAACAATAAAACTAAACATAGACCACACTATGAAAAACACAAAACCAACTCCTGGAAGCGAGAGGATGTATGTATCTATATATGCACACACAGACACATATAATTATGGTCAAACTGGTTAATCATGGCTATTAGCCTGACATACAAGGCCATGTCCAACCCAGAATTGATGGACATGCTCCACCTAAAGAAAACCTTATCCACTCGAGCCACACGCTCTAGGGATCTAAACCTCACCACAACAATAAATAGGACATGCTGGAGGGATAGATTCCTGTCCCAGAGACTTCCCATGCTTTGGAACAAGATTCCAGTCTACATTAGGCTGAGCTCCTTGCTAACACTCTTCAGGAGAAACCTTGACAAGTGGATGGGAAACAAAAAGTTTACCCCAGGGATCACTTCAGTGGCTCTGCTGGACAGAGGAACAGGGAACTAATCTAAGCGGGCGGCGAAAGCCAACACATTCTGGCTAGGCTTATAAATGCCTTTGGGCAGATAGCCTAGTACCTACCTATGAGCCTATGAACCTAAAATTGTATGGTCAACCCACTCTGATTGACACTACATGTGGTCAACATCTGTGCGATAAAGGATAATCCCTGGGGAAGTGGAATATGGTCCTTCCCCAATGAATGAATATCTACATAAGTAACTGCCAAACAAGGACTTATATTTTTGGCACACTGTTATTGGAATATAATGTGCAAACCCCGCCCGTACACACACACACACACACACACACACACACACACACACACACACACATACATATATATATATATATATATATATATATATATATATATATATATATATATATATATATATATATATATATCATCCTCTTATCTCAAGAATAGAGGAGAAAGCTAAAAAATAATGGTGGTTGAAAATCAGAGACAGCTATCCTTTATCTATTTATAAATTTCCGTTAATGATAAGCTTTACATCAGCATGCTTTTTTATTAATTCTGAATGGTAAATGGCCTTCATCATCATTTACTGATTGATTCAATCATCATTTTCCAGGAAAAACACAAAAACTTTGCAAAGAAACAGACCACAACAGGACATAAAAAAAATCAAAGACATTATTCAAAAGCGCAGCTCAGATCATCTACACCTCCACCACATACACTTAAAGCAGAGTGCCTGCACAAAAAAAAAAAAAAAATATATATATATATATATATATATATATATATATATATATATATAAAATAGACATTTATTAAGTATTATTTTCCCATGCTTAATTATATATTATCCTCCTAATATTACCCTCCTTCCTGAAAAGTCAGGCTGTGTCGGCAGCCTGAAACAATAAGAAGCTCTCTTACTGCTTCATGCTGCAGCCAGAAGAGACATTAATCGAGTGACTTTCTGGATATCTTTGAAGGCTATTTTCAAAATAGCTCAGCAAGCCAGTTAAGATTTTTTTTTGTTTTTGCTTTGGAGTTCCTCTGAATTCAGTGGAGCTCCAAAACAAAACAAAAAGTCAGCAAGTCGATTATTATTTTTGATTTAAAAATAATAATCAGATTTCTACATTTAGCAAACTTTTTTTTTCTGCAGCCCAGATGCCAGTACTATGAGCACCCCTAATTGACACTATATGGAGCAGCTGTAGCTCCATGCACTACAAAGAATTATGTGTCTCTGATCGTACTTGGATACAGAGTAATACAAAGTGTTTTGTTTAAATCAATTTTCTCATATTGACACAAAGTTTGTATACAAATCACTAGTAACAGAGAGTGTCTTACTACATTCAGTTTATACATATGCACATACTTTGTTCAAG
Source organism: Protopterus annectens (assembly GCF_019279795.1). Taxonomy (NCBI): domain Eukaryota; kingdom Metazoa; phylum Chordata; order Ceratodontiformes; family Protopteridae; genus Protopterus; species Protopterus annectens. The sequence goes on from NC_056732.1 coordinate 840,436,446, forward strand.
AGATAACATTGAATATAAGTTGTTTCCTACCAAAGGAAGGTTATAGTTAGAAAGAGATCATAGACCAGCTACTTCTTGAGAATAAGAATTGGAGAGCTTTGAGTGCAGAATTTAAGTAGGACAAATATGTGGGAAAGTACTATGGAAGTTAAGTATGTAGTTAGGAGTAAGAAGGTCAAGGTAGGAAGAGGGCGGGGTTATGAGAAGGAACTCAGTGAAACTTATCCTGGGCTGGATCATGAGCACAACTTTGTGTTAGATAAGTGGGGTTTGAGTATTTTTTTTTTAATGTGAGGAGTTGGTAGTTTATCTTACATTTGTAGGTAATGAGTTCCAAATGTTGGCTGTGAGAGCTGAATAAAGGGAATCTTCTGCAGAGTTGTTGACTTTGCTTACATTTAATAAAGATTTATTACTTCAGCATAAAAACCTGATTACTAGTGTAGGGAAGTAGAAGGTTTTGCAGGGCAGGGGTTTTCTCAGACTAGTTTAGAATTGTATGGGCCATAGTAAGTTGGTTATAAATTAAGAGATGAGGTAGTTCTAGCCAGTTAAGCTGTTTGAGTGCTAGGCAGTGGTGAGATCTATACTTGGAGTCTGTTGCAAATTTAGCAATCTTATTACAGCAGGCGTCTAACATTGCTAAGTCTGATTTCTTTAGGTTCATGAGAATGCATGAGGCACAAAGGAGAGTAAAGACCAGGTGGCTTCTTGTGATGGTGGCTTTTGTGCTATTAGTTAGATACCGCTTATTACTATAAAGATTGTCAAGTTTTTTTATGAGCTTTCTTTACTGTCTGGGCTACATGAAGATCAGATTTAATGGTGTTGTCAATAACAACACTCAGAAGTTTAGTTTGGGTACAGGGTACAGGAGTAATGTTGAGATTATTTGTAGACGTGATAATAAACAATGTGGGGGGATCAGTAGCTCTAGTTGTTTGGAAAAGCATGAGTTTGGTCTTGTTAGGATTTAGAATAAGTTGCCAAGTTTCAACTGCAGAGATGGACCATTGTGTTAGTTGTTGTAGCTGTTGTACTGATGGTGCAGCACATATCAATGTGGAATCGTCTGCATATTGGACAAGGCAGGCATGCAGAGTAGTAGTGTGCAAATTGTTAGTGAATAGTGTGAAGAGGAGGGGACCTAAAATGGAACCTAGTGGGATACCTAGAGTAACGGGGAGTAGAGAAGATAGGTTTTGTTGCCATTTTATAGCTTGCTGGTCCCTGTTAAGTAGTCTTTGAACCAAGCAAGTGCAGAATGACCAAGTTTTAGCTCAGAGAGTACATTTTAAGTTTGTTATGAGAGATGGTGTTGAATGTTGTAGATAGAGCTACAAAGATAGATGAGAATAATTTACCATCATTTCTGTGCTGATTAATGGTGTCAGTAAAACATTAGGATGAAAATAGTACTGCAGTAGGGCCAAAATCTATGTTGAGTTTTGGATAGAAATTTGTTAGCAAGGAAATACTATATAATTTGTGAGTGAATGCATCATTCAAGAATTTTGGACAGAGGTGACAAGATAGCTACTGGTCTGTAATTAGACAGTTCTATTGAATTACCTCCTTTATGTAGTGGTATAATTTCTGAGATTTTCCATATTGCTGGAACTTGTTGTGAGATGGATCGATGTATCAAGATGGATACTGTATAGGAGATGGCATCAGCAGCCATTTTAAGATATTCAGCTAGTAGGTTATCAACTGCTAGGGTTGTTGACTTGAGTTTTCAGAAGTTGTTTTATACTGTCCCAATGTTTGTAACACGGCCCCAGCCCATTACTGAAGTATGTAATCTCTGACTGCCACAACCTGCTACCAGATTTTGTGGTTATGACATCCACCTCTTATTATCCAGGTCCACATGATAATGTTGCTGTCACCTGTTACTGTGTCCCTCCACCTGTCCAAGTGACAGTGACTGCTTTTGGCCCACTTAAACTGCATGGGTAAGGTAAGATCTGATGCACTGTGTGGCCAGTCCACCCAGTGCTTTTCATAACCTGTGTGTAATAATATATGCATTATTTTATTTTATGATTTCTGTCTCAAGACTTCTAATTATGGACCAGATGCCACATCTTTGCTAGTGTTGTAATGTATTGCACCAACTTCTGCCTCACATGTGGAATTTCTGCTGTCTATTCATCCTCAAATTATCCATACTTTTGCACAGCTGCTGCTCCTACAGCTATGGTGGGTCCTGCTGGGATGTATCTATGCTGCTGTTATTGCCATACAGCCATGTTATCCAACAAAATCCACACAACAAACATTTTACTGCTGGTCTCTGGAGAATACTGCAGTGTTCCTCTGGATGCATCAAGGCAGAGGATGCATACTTTAAGTTGGCCAGTGTCACATTTCCTGTTTCCACATGCACAGTGCCATCTTTGCCATGGTCTGGGGCTGTGGATATGGGCACTCAGACATGGCTCCATTGCATCTCTATCATCACTTGCAACACATGATAAAGACACCATTAAATGTAGCCTACTACCTGCTTCAATGGTAATTGTATACATTGGCCACTGAACCTGCCTATATGTATAGCTAACAACTTAGTGATCATGTGGGAGTTTCCCCCAAATGATCCATTGGTGTAGGTCTGAGGTGTGCTCTAAGTGTGAATCATGGGAACTGCTTGGGTGGTACATGGAAACATTACATATGTACCAGGCATTATACATCATCTGTCAGTTGAGTGAATGAAAGTCCTTCCTGTTGATGCATTTCACATCCTATAGACCAGGTGGGGCCTTGATGACAACTTGTGTGAAATCAATGACTCCCAGAACCTCATGAAAATGGGCTGTAAAACACCTGCATATCAGTGTATCTTTCCTCTGCAGTCCATGGGAACCATATATGCACCTTTACATTCAGCAATATAATGTTGAGGAGATGGTATAGAAAACACAAGGTGGATGCCTATGATATGGTATACCCAGCAGGTCACTGAAAGGTCCCTGTGGCCAGGATGGTGAAAGCTAAATGTACATTAATGCCCACTTTAATGTTCAGTCCGTGCACTGCCCTTGATTCCTCTTGTAGGTGACACAGTTTGACAAGATCACATAAATACTCCCTGTCCACATGGAAGTGGTCCAAGATCTGGTCAATTAAGCACAGTTACATTAGCTGCTTATGGCACCATCTGCTATGGCACCCAGGCTCCAAATGGAGGGATGAGGAAATCAGCAACAAATGAAGAGTAGTATTTTTGGAACTGAAATCATTCTCAAGTCTTGGTGAATATCTTCATGTGGTGGACCCTATTTTCACAAAATCTCACCAGGACGACACTGATATATAGACAGAATTTTATATAGCATATATCATGAATAGATGTGGGTTAAAAAAAAAGATAGATAAAAAAGTGCCCAATCCTGATGTGCTCACTGTTGCCATGACAGGAAAAATTGGCTGTGCAAAATCCTCAAGACACAGAAACATTCCTACAATGGGGTTAGGTCAGGCTCTAGGGAGTGGATGGCCACCCTGTTGTAAAAGGAAGTAGCACTCTACAAAAATCACAAAAACTGACAGGCCAAAAAAGAGCCATAAAGTTGATAGAGTGGACTACTGAGGATAAGGAAGAAATGATGTATTGTTACTGTTACACAAGGAGCCCAGAATTTCCATACAGAAGATATTTAAAAAGATTAAGAGAGAAATTAGAGGAAAGAAAAAATACTTGTACGAGAAAAACTGTCAAAATCTTCAAATAAAAAATTATGTTCATTAGTACAACAGATCTATGAAAAGCATTGCATACATAAAGAAACTTTGGGCCACCTGGAAAAAGAATTGACAGTGGAAGTGTGAAAATATAAACAAGAAAACCCAGAGATTTTTTGAAAGGTATAAAAAAGAAATATAGACATGGGAAAGAAAAAGATATCTGATATAGTGCAATATTTATGCAAAGAGAAAGTCAAACTATTTATTACAAAAAAAGCAGCTCCGAAGATATTTGAAGAGAAATACAGGCAAAGGCACCCAGATATGCCAAATTTCACAATACAAAAAATAAGAACATAAAAGGGGAATGCAGAACAGAAGATTACTAAGGTAGAAGTTAAACAAATAGAAGCTGGAGTTATGGATTACCTGTGAAGTGAAGGATTTAGTGTAGAAAATCTAACGCAGGTTATATCACAGCATGATGGATCAATGAGTCCTCAAAGTAAGAAGAAACAGATGGAGCATGAAACATCTGAAGAAGAAGAAATATGGACATGGGAAAGAAAAAGAGATTTAATATGCAAACGAGAAAACAAAACTTATCAGTTAAAAAAACAGCACCAGAGTTATTTGACGAGAAATACAGGCAAAGGCACCTGAATATGGAAAATGTCATAATACAAACAAATAAGAAAACAAAATGAGAAAGATGAAAAGAGGATTAGTAATGGAGAAGTTAAAGAAATAGAAACTGAAGTTATAAATTACCTGCTTAGTGAAGAATTTAGAGTAGAAAATCCAACTCAGATATTGTCACAGTATGATGGAACGAGCTCCCAAATTAAGGAGAAACAGGTGTAACAGGAAGCATCTGATCACTTGCCACATGATGATGCTCTGGAGCCTTTAGTAGGAAACTAGTACAAAAGTTCAGTTGGAGTTACACAGCAAGGGAAGGAGCAGGAAACAGTTGTAACTCTGATGCACACAATGTTGTGGAATGAAGTTCTCATATGAAGGAGCAGTGGATGATGCAGGATGTACCTGAAGAGAATATGTTACAGGAAGATATTCTGGAACTTTCTGTAGAATGCCCACAGGAAAAAGAGAGCAAATAATATGCCCTCAGTTTAGAAAAAAATTATCTTTGGGAAGAGTTGTTTGATTTAATAGAGATGGATAGACATATTAAGATCAATAAAGAAATAAATTGCAGAACGTAATTAAGACCCAAAATGTTAGAAGTCTGATAAAGCAGACGAACACAGTAATCAAGACTATTAGCAGAAATGTGTGTGATATAACAGAATTAAATAGGATATATTAGTGTGCAACTAAACTAATAACAGATAAAATGTTATCACAAAAATACAGCGCTAGAAGGGAAAAGAGGAGAATAAACAAAATGCCATTAGGGAAGTATTAAATAGAGAAAACTATAAAACAAATACGAGCAGAAGTATCTCTGTTAGAAGAATATAGAAGAGGGAACAGATCAACAATAATACTTAGAAAGCTAGTTGTGACACTGGGTCTTGATAAATGTGTAAAAGTTCTATTTAGTGCAGGAAAATTACAGTACCAAGACAATATTGATATAGGACAGGAACTTGAGCAGGAAGAATGTATAAATATTTGGAAATTGATGAAGGATCAGCAATAAAGCATGAACAAAAGGGAATACAACTCAATAAGGAATACTCTAGAAGACTAAAACTAATATTGAAAACAACCTTGACATAAAGGAATAAAGTCCAAGCTATAAACCAATTTGCTCTTTCTGTTTAAACTTACAGTTTTGGTGCAATTGACTGACCCCAAAAAGTATCAGATCAGTTGGACAGAAAAATAAGAAAAATGCTTCATGCTTATCAAATGATATATAAAAATCAGTGTATATCAAAATTATATATTCTATACTTTGAAGGAGGTGTGGGCCTATGCAAAATTGATTACATATATAGATCTGCAGTCATGGGACTGCATTACATATCTGCTGAGCTTATTAGATCTGAACATAATGAAAGCTTTACAACATGAAGAGAGGAAGTCTAAGATTACCTTTCTGCTTAGTTTAGCAGAAGCATTCACGTAGCAAGTGGGAATGGAAATCAAACCAGAAGTAGACAAAAATCAGACAGCAATTGAATGTTCCCCAAAACAAAAGAAAAGAATGTAAGCAGAAGAATCAGATGAGAAATAAAAAATTTGTAAAAGCCATAAATATAGTGTAAAGTACAGAGATCTCCTAGAACAACCTCATGTTTATCAGGATTTGATGCAGGAATGGTTAAGGAGACATGAGTTGAAACCAAAGGATGAAAGGTTAATAATGGCAGCCCAAGACAGAGGACTACATGCACATTTGTTTACAAAGTCCATTGAACATGTGAGAGAAACAGACAAATATAGGTTTTGTAAAAAAGAATTGGAAATAGTCATACTCCTGGTTAATAGGTATGATATACTCATGGCAGATGACCTATACACTGAAAGGCACAATGATGTGGCAAGACTGTTACACTGAGGATTGTGCAAACACTACAATATAGGAGTAGCTAAGAAGCATTGGAAAAATGAAGCACAAAGCATTATAGAGAATGATGATGTGTACATCACATGGGATTGCATATTACCAACAATTCAAAAAATAGACACGAGAAAACCTGATATAGTAGTCCATTAAACAAAAGACAAAAGTAGCATTGATCATTGAAATTTCCACTCTTAGTTGTTAGAGTGTCTCATGTAAAGAGAGACACAAAGTAATAAAATATCAAGATGTACAGGCAGAAATTAAAGCAATGTAGAAGAAAAATACCTAGACAGTTCCAATGGTAGTAAGAGCAATGGATTTCACAAAAAAAAGAATTTATAGGAATATTTAGATATACTACCAATACATGTAACTCCATATGAATTGCAGAAGTAGTCTGTTCTGGGCACATTGTGGGTGCTGTGAAAAGCACTTTTGGCTAACATTAAAGACTGAAGCAATACTTATTTCACAAACTTTAATCACACTTTGACTTAGGAACGGGGTCCATTCCTGTCAGGGAATTAGAAACCCAAAAGACTTGTAAAAATTAAGCTGAGGGAGGCCATTGTGCACTTTGTTATGGGCACTTGCTCTGATAGTGACCAGTAAAAAATTGTTGTTTAGCAATAGGTATTGCTCCCACAAATACTGCAGTGTACTATAAATCATCAATCATTGATGCTCAGAATAGATATATCCTACCAAGCTGCTTGCCTGTTTATGTTTTTTACATATCTGAACAGTTCTAATATGATTGGTGCCATTCTTTGCATAATCACTGTACTCTGTATCAGAAACCTAATTTTCTTAACATTATGTAGCCATTTGCATAATCTGCAAACCAATCTATTTGTACACTAGTGCAGCCTTGCTACACTTGCCTCTGAATCACCTGCCCTCTTCTACCACGTGTGCCATTTGCTCTGATTGTCTGTAACTCCCAATCATTGTTTCAGTTTCCGGGAGCTTGTTTACATACTAACCAGGTTTCAATATAAGTTTTAAAAGACCCCAAAAAGTAGAAGTGTACTTCATGACTTAACATGTGTTTTTAGTAAATTAGTTTTCAATTTCTCCCTTCTTGTCATCTCATCTTTATTCAGCAATTCACTCCTGTCAGAGCTCCTGAGAGCAATTTATGGAGTTAGAAATATAACTTATATCAGCTCTTATCTTTCATGTAGGTCAAGCTTAACATGATTTTTTAATGTTTAAGTTTTGGGTAGCATTAGCATTGAATATGGCAGTAGCTATGTCCATGTCCATGTTCATGTTTTTTCATAATTTCAATGAAAAGGGGTTTTAATGCACCATACCTGTTTGTTTATACTTACGAGAGCTTACTGGCCTCACATACATAGTGCAGTTATGGGTTATAACCAGGATCTCTGCTTCATTTATTAGAATATCCACACTTCAGGGATTGTTTTCTTATTCAGATAAATTAATTTACTGACTTACTGGCAGGAAATAACATCTGTCTGTGAGTACTGATAATAGTGCACAGTGCTCAGAATGCAATTCAGTCATTTTGTCTTTTTATTATATTTAGCACAGTGATCATAATAAAGTGATTTCAAAAGCAAGTTAGAAATATTTCTGTGGCCATTATTTCTTCCACTTTTGGAGATTACACGTTACAAAGTGCTCTCCAACAGCAGCTAGTTTTTTGGGGGGAAGAATGGGAATCAAAACAAGAAGTAGTTAGGAGATCATAGTGAAATGAATGTAGCTATGACTTAACGGGGGTGAACATGTCTGAAAGCAACAAGTTGAAATACATTACTGTTGTTATTTGTCCTTTCACTTTTCTTGCAATGTAACATCTGAGGTGTTTACATAAGGTGAACTATTTTTGAGGCTAGGAAAGCAGGCTGTGTCCCAGAACACATGATAATTTATGTGATCACTGTTAAATCATCAATATATTTGTTTCTATGTCAGAAATGCCTATAAGCAACAAGTTGAAATTCACTACTGAGGCTACTATAACTTTAAATATCTTTAACTTTCTTCACAATCATACATCAGAAATGGAGGCAGGGTGGATGTGAAAGAAGAGGGCAGTTACATGATCCATGTGAAACAATCACTGATATGGCTTGTTGGGATAATGTTTTAACCTCATGGCTTCTGAAGGCTCATGGCTTTTTTACTTTTATAAATTCATAGGTTTATAGGCATATACTAAGCAAACAACCACCAGGACCTTTATGAGTCTAGCTGTGCAATCCACCCTTCTTGTGTCCCTATGTTTCATGGGCATTTATTAAGAGTGGGTGTGTTAGTTAGGAAGTTTGTAGAGGATATGTGTGGGGGATGTGTTAGCTTGGGCATTACTGTGTCCCTCTGTCTGTTACAAACAGAGTGAGGGTGAATTTCTGATTTCCCATCCATTGGTCAAGGTTACTGTTAAATACGGTTAGGGATGAACAATGCTTCCAGAGCATGTAGACCCTCTGCAACATATATCTGTCTTGCTATCATGTGTTATTTATGTCACAAACAAAATTTAAATCATTGGATCTAGTGGTTCTAGAGATGAATAAAGTAGCAATATGACTTCCATGGATCTGATACCATGCCCTTATTTATAAGTTGGTCAACATAGAATGATTTTCTTACTACTTTGGCCGCATGCTGGTCAAAGACCATATTACTGTCTACATATGTTACCAGATCCCTGATATCAGGTAAACTCTTCAGGGTGTCTTATCAATGGAGTAATTAGCCAGGGTGGCAGTTTTCCCAAAATGCACTATAATGCCTTTCTTGACATTGAATTTTTATCCATGACTGATGCACCAATCATTTGTCTGGGTAGACCATCTAACAAGATGCTTGTGCCATGGAGGGAATCTACGAGAGCTCCAATTTGCAGTCTTCTGTGAACTTGGTCAGCCAAAGGCCCTTAACATTGGCCTTTGCCTCCAAGAAGTAGATGCCAGATAGAAATGGTCCCAGCATGGAGCCCTGAAGTACCCCATTGGCGATCAATCTCTTAATGGATATGGTCCCACCAATCCTGACTTTCTGGGTCCTGTCTGTGAGCCACCTGGCAGTCCAGTGAGTTATGCAGGAGTTTATCCCCAGACTGGTGAGTTTGTCAACTATACCCGAGTGGGGTATTGTATCAAATGCCTAAGCCAGGCTCAGGTAGGCTGTATGTATGTTTTCCCCTCATCTATTGTCTTGATGACTTTCTCAAAAAAGTTCACCAGGTTTAGTAGGCATGACCTTCCCTTAATAAAGCCAAGTTGGGTTAGAACCAGTGAATGAAGGTTACCTATGTCTTTCTTCATTCATTTCTATGATAATTCATTCCATGACTTTGCATATTAGACTAGTCAGACTAATTGGTCTGTAGTTTCTTTGGCCGGTGAATGGTCACCCTTGTAAAGTGGAATAACTGTTGCAGTCCTCCATTCTCATGGCACAAAGCCTGCTTTTAGGCTACAGTTGAAAAGTTAGTCAAGTGGTCTTAATAGATCATGTTTCAAGCTATTTAGGAGATACCCCAAAATATTGTTGGGGCATATTGTGGTTGCGTTTTTGTCCCTAATAAGCATTGCCAGGACCTGCTCCATGTTAATAGTTGGGGGGAGTTATGCTAGCAGGTATTGCATGGAGGAAGGCAAGGGACAGTAGAGGTTGAAGTTTGAGCTGAATTTTTCTGCCAGAAAATTTGCAATGTCGCTCTTTTCAGTGAAGGTGACACCACTGACCAACAGTTCAGCACACTGATGTGTTCTGCCTTTTAGAAGGCCTTCTGGTTATCTTTAGTCAGTGAGGCTATCTTGACATTATAATTGGCCTTTTTTGGACTTAATTAGTCCTCTTAGTTTCCTGTTCAGTTTAATTAGATAGCTCCTGTCATTGTGAGAATTGTTTTTCCTGATTTTTGTTATGACTTTTTTTCTTTTGTTATATACCCTGTTAAGGATAGGATTACACCAGTGTGGTTTGTTTTGGGTTTACTTCTAGTAGATTTAGTAGCTTCTGTACAGCCATTTACATGGTTGTTTATGGTCTCTATGAACAATTCCGCATAGGTTGCAATGAACTTTGGTTGGGAGAGGCACTGAATTTTGACAAACTATCTCTTAATATGATGCACTTTGCTTGGGAATGGTTCCTAACTGTTACAGGGTTTGCTGGGGTTGCATAGTTGATTTTTATTTCAAAGGAGACAGCCTTGTGATCTCACCTCACCAGTAACTTTGTCTATGCTGTTTTGCACTTGGATAAATTCCAGGCATTGTCATGCTTAACCAACATATAGTTATGTTTGTTGCTAATCTAGATTGAGACTGTTTCACCTTTTGTCTCTGTTTGTGCAGCCTTACACTGCAACAGCACCTTCTGCAGATTCAAACCATGTTTCCATTTTTTAAGTCTTTATGGGTAAATTCAGACCAAAGAAGCCAAACCCTACTAGGTGAAGATATCATTTCAGAAGCCATATATCTTAAATACTGGTAGGTCTTTAATGGGTCATTTGCATATATCCCATGAAACTCTACTACAGGAGATTTAAGATAGTCCACAGTGTCTTTCTTGCAATTTTTACTGAATGGTTTGTCTCTGTGACATTTTTATCCTTTGGATTGGATGTTATTTTGGATATTTTGCAGACACCATTATATTTATAGACTTAAGGCTAGATATTCTACCCATATAGCTTAGGCTTCCTCAGCACAGACCAAAAGAACGTAGTACGGCTATGTAAGTAAACTTACCATAACAGAAGATCTTTGAATGATCATTACTGCAGTAGCTGCTCCTTCCCTGCATGCGTGCATCCATCCATCCATCCATCCATCCATGCATCCATCCATCCATCCATCCATCCATGCATCCATCCATCCATCCCATCCATCCATCCATGCATCCATCCATGCATCCATCCATCCATCCATCCATCCATCCATCCATCCATGCATCCATCCATCCATCCATCCATCCACAACCCCTTTTTCCCAGTTTTACAAATAAGGTTCCAGGTGTCACTTTAACAGTGATAATCATCTAAAGCCAAGGTTCGTATCACTGGGTCCCTTGTTTTTTTTGTATGTTTTTATGCCAGGGTGTGGAAATTTATAATCACTATTTTCCTAGAGTTGTCCTTCTCAGGGTCTGAGCCACCCTCACCCTGTTGGCATGAAAGCTCTGAAGGGCTTGGAGCCCAAACCTAACTTTCAGTCATCTCAAGCTGACTAACAGTTTGGGTGTATGCAAGGTGTCCTGAAGTTTTGGAAGCTGGCCAGCAGTTATATAACTTAGGCTATTGCAGCAGTGATCATTCAAATATCTACTGTTATAGAAAGTATTTTATCAAAATAAAACTATTCACCAGTAACTAGAGTCTTTATATACTTCATTGGTCTACAGTTAGTTAGCTGTCTCATATACTCACTAATAGATTGCCTTGTTGGTCTTTATTTACATGTTTAATTTTAATCCAGTTGTTAAAACCATACATACAATAATTTGCTGTTTTGAAGTAGTTATATTCTAAATGACTTTACCATCTCATTGTGATATTTTCCATATTCCCAAAAGAGGGCATGCAAACACATTTCCTGTTATTTAAAGTCAAACTTTACTCCATTATTCCATGCAGCTTACATATTTACAAAGCTCACCATCTTCATATCTTACTAGTATAATAGTCATATTTAGGTCTTGTCCCTTCAGCATAGCTGCGATCAGATAGGCAGATAAGTACCCTAGAACCAACTTTTTTTTATTATTTAAGCCTTTCTTAATCATGACACGTGAATTCTACCATGTTCAGTCTAGGCACCGCATCAAAGAATAGTAAGATCAGAAGAACTCAGGAAACTCAGGCAAGAGTAAGGAGTAAGGCACCTTATACACTCTAAACTATATTAGAGATGATGATACACAAATAGATGCTGGCTCCAATGTGCACAATATTTCATCAGTGGTGTTAACTACAGCAGGATGTGAGCTGTTAAATAAAGTTACTGGATTTATTCCATGTTACTCAGTGTCTGAACATATTTTTGCACAAGATGTCATTTCTTTTTGCAGGACTTTGAATTTGAAATTATATTTTGATCAAATACCTACTACTGATTCAGGTTACAAGGATTTAAGTTTAGAACATCTTCCTCCATGCCCCCTATGAATAAACATGTGGCTATGTTTCAAAAGAGGCTGTCCTGTTCGATTCTGGGCTGGAGTGCCTTCTGTATGGAGTCTGCATGTCCTCCCCGTGGTCAAGTGGCATTCAAAAGACATGCGTGAATGGGCATGCCTTTGTTGAAGGCTGGGCATCAGGCTGGCACCTTGGCACCATAAAAATCTACTGCCAATCATTAGCGGACCAGAGTTCCACTGTGGCGACCCCTAACTGGGAAAAGCCAAAAGAGGAACAACAACATTTTTCATATAATTTACATCAACGGGGTAGGCAGGACAATTTGTCAAATGTACAGTGCCAGGCTCTGGAAAGGTTAAGTTGTAACAAGCAAATAGTTATTAACCAAGCTAATAAAGGAGCAGCGGTCATTGTATGGAATTGGGAAATGTATTATAATGACGCCATCAGCCAATTATCACATCATAAGTTTGATCAATTGATGTTTCTAGATCCCACATCAATTTTTAAAAAAGAGATTGATGATTTTTTACTCTAAAGAAGTAAGGTATCATCTGACTGGTAAACCCCACTAGACAGATTTTTTTTTATATGTTACCCAAGATCCACAAAAATCTTGAGAAGCCTCCGGGGAGAACAATAGTTTCAGGAAGGGGGTCCTTAACTGAACCTCTCTCTGCTTTTTTGACCAGATATTTGAAACCCCTTTTGGCATATGTGCATTCATGCATTCAGGATACTACTGAATTTTTGAACATTATTAATGAGATGCAGATTGAGGATGGATGGTTGCTATGCACATTGGCTGTATCGCTGTTATATACCAACATCCCTCATTGGGCAGGTTTTTTGGCCTTGGAATATTGGTTAACACGAGTATCTATATATAGCCCAGGATTTAATACATTCTTATGTACTCACTAAAAATGTTTTTTATTTTGATAATCAGTGTTATCTACAATTGAAAGGGACTGCGATGGAGACATCGTTTGTGCCTAACTATGCAGATCTCTTCATGAGATATATAGAAGAGCAATTGTTTTATGATTAATGCCACAACATCTTTCTTAATTCTGCAGATATTTGGCGTCGTTATCTGGATGACTGCTGGTTGGTATGGTGTTCTGATGTGGGGTATCTACATGAATTTGTGGAATATTTGAACGAAAATAAGTGGGGCATCAACTTTACATTGAATTATCATGTCAAGGTTATTACATTTTTGGATGTAAAAGTTATTGTAAGAGATGATGGTACCCTACAAAGTTCAGTAATCAGAAAACACCCTCAGTTTAATACATTGTTGCATGCTACCAGCTGCCATCCAAAACATATGCTTGACAATATTCCTAAGTCCCAATTTTTGAGACCTAATAGAATATGTTTATCTAATGAGGATTTTGGTGTTCAGGCTCAGAATATGGTTCACAGATTTTGCAACAGGGGATATTCTAGGCCGAAGGTTCAACAAGCTTTATTTTCAACTGATAAGGTCCTTAGGTCTGAACTATTGAAATATCAAGTTAAGGATAATTCTAATAATAAACCTATCATGTTTATTATGAATTATGGGGTTACACATCTTTTTTGAAAGGGGTTATACATAAACATTGGGATGGTCTTAGCATGGATGACAGGTTACAGGGATTAATACCATCCAAATGCTGTTTTGCATATAGGAAAGGGAAAACAATGGCTGGTTGGCTTAGTCATTATAAAAATGTATCAGGATTGGTAAAACCAATTCACAATCCACTTTGGAAGGGAATAAACCTGTTGGATGTTATCCATGTGGACACTGTAGTTTTTATAAGTTTGTTCAGAAAGATTAAATGTTTTACGTCTTCAAAATTTTCCAAAGTTTGTGACATTTTGGTATATGGCCATTGTAGTACGGACTGGGTTGTTTATTCGGTTACATGCACTTGTTCAGCTTTTTATGTGGGGTAGATATCATGTCCCTTTATGCTGAGAATATCTGAACATTTGAGTGACAGTAGTTGTGCTAAAGGCACTAATGCTCTATACAAACATAGCCTAAAACATACTACTGCCCGATTTTCATTTATCATTATTGATAAAGTATTGGAGTAAATTTGCAGAAGGAGGGATGGCATTCTATCTTAAATTATAAAGAACATATGTAAATTATGCTGTATTTCCCCCAGGACTTAATGAGCAGTTATAATAGCCAATGGGATTCAAATAATGTGTGTGTGCGTGTGTACATATATATATATATATATATATATATATATATATATATATATATATATATATATATATATATATATATATATATATATATATATATATATATATATATATATATATATATATATATATATATATGGATCCCTATAATATGATAAAAACCTCATTTGACTGAAACTCATTTGACTGAGACCATAAGACTGAAATTTTAAAAAATTTCAAAAGACTGAAAAGTCACTTGACTGAAACCCATAAGACTGAAACCCATAATACTCAATTTCAACATGTTAAATTTTAAACTGGACCATATAAAACCAGACTAGGTGGGGGGCTACGCCCCCACACACCCCAATGTGGGGGGGCTGTGCCCTAAACCCCCCTAACTATATTTACTAATTCCAGGATTGCACAACAGTGGGGAACAGGGCATAGTAGTGGCAATATGTAAACTACTGTAAGGTACGTGAAATGTATATGCCCTTTTCCCTACTGTAGCGCAATCCTGGAGTTAGTATATATAGTTGGGGGGGTGAGGGCATAGCCCCCCACATTGGGGGGCTGGGGGACATAGCCTCCCACCTAGTATGGTTTTATATGGTCCAGATTACAATTTAGTATGTTGAAATTCTATATTGTGGGTTTTAGTCAAGTGTGACTTTTCAGTCTTTTGAAATTTCAGTCTTATGGTTTCAATCAAATGAGGTTTCTATCATATATATATATATATATATATATATATATATATATATATATATACATATATATATATATATATATATATATATATATATATGTATATGTGTGCATGTGATGTCAATGTATGACGAAACCAGTATGCTTTCATTTTCACGCTTTGAGTGCTTGAAATATATTTATGTTGATTTGACTCTGAGTTGAATTAAACTTCTTTTGTCTGACAGCTGTTTTGGAGTGCTGGCCTTTCCTTTGACTTTTACTGAATTTAGGTATTTTGGGTTGTGCACCATTCCATACGTGTGTTTGGGGGTTAAAGTTACCTTATACACTGCCTGGTCAAACAAAATCAGCTGTGGAAAGTCATCCCCAATGGCTTTTCAACCACTTAATTTTTGTTTTTATGCCAGGCTTGACCTGAAAACTATAAATGACTTCTGGACTTTTGAGCTTCATGGTACCTTCAGCTCATTCATAAACAGACTGTCTGCTTTAGTTTGCTCCGATGTTACAGGCTCTTCCTTTTCTTAAGATGTTGCAATAAGACTGTACCCTTCCACTTGACTGTGTATATAAAAATGTCTTCTATCCCCTTGTGAAATATATTGTACTAAGATGGATGTGTGGTATGAAATTTTAGTTGTTTGATGTGAGATTTCTTCATCGGTGCTACAGTCTTATTCCTTTGAGTTTACACACAGTAATCATTCCCCAAAACACTGACTTACCCACAGTGTGATACATTTTTTAGCTACCACAATGTCAATATTTGGTTCTTTACCTTGCATGAGTCATACCTATCTAATACATGTCTGGGTCTTGCTCCAGGAACATTTAACCTGGCATATCATTTCTATGAGGTCTCTCAATTCTAATTAACTCACATACAGTTCAGTCCATTCAACTAACTTATTCTGAATATACGTAGCACAGTCACAATGTGTCATTTTCTCAGGAACACTTAATATGCAAATATCTGCCCATCAAACTCACTTTGCCTTCATGAGCTTCTAATTTTTCCTTTAGCATTTCAAGCTCAGGCTAAGAGATATGGTGGAGTTTGCATAATGGCTAAGGCCTTTATCTCAAAAATACAAAGTACAGGGTTTGAGTCTGACCTCAGATTATTGGCTAGGTTTGTAATAGTCTGCAGACTGATAGGCTAATATTTACCCATAAACCTTACATCACCATATTTTGAATGAAGTTCCTCAATGCATTTGCGTGCAATTTCTTAATTTCAGCCATCGTCTCATGCTTTCCATTATTCAGTGTCATAAAACTATTGAGCATCCCTTTTACTTCCTTGAAGCCGAACAGCATTTCTTTCCATATTACTGAAACATGGCCACCAATAGTACTGTGAACACCTGACACGTCTACAGAATTGCAGTTTTTCTTCACGCACCATGAAGCCAGCAACCTTATGCAAATGTTTTTGTGAATAAAACAAATTTTTGGCTTTCTTTTTCGATCATTTACTCATTTTCATACAAGGCGTCTTGGCTGTACCATAAAATGGATCTACTTTATATTGTCAAGAAAAATACTTACACAGAATTCACAACATCGAGACCACTTTGCCGAAATGGCATGTTATTGAACACCTGGAACATTGCAATTTCACTCCGAGAAATGAACCACTGGGCCACCATGATGAATTTTGCCCTTTTCTCCACTTTAGTGCAATCTCAGAGTTGGTATATTTAGTTAGGGGGGTGTGGGGGAGCAGCTCCCCACATGGGTAAGTTTGATTTGCTTCAGTTTGTTTTTTATGAGTTGGTGGACAAGCGGTTCATTTCCTGGAGTGAAATTATGATGTTCCGGGTGTTTGATAACATGCCATTTCGGCAAAGTGGTCTCGACATTGTGAATTTTGCATAAGTGTTTTTTTGACAATAGAAAGCAGATCCCATAAAACATATTAGTGCAGGATCACAGCATTATGATTACCCAACTTCAAACTTTAACTTTTTAAACAGTTAGACCTGAGAACTATCCATCACTATCACTGGAAGTCCAGTGATTGTATATTTTTGATTACTAGATTTTGCAGGCCTGTAAGGTATTCTTCATCTTTTATAGCCACAGAGGAGGTTTGCTGGCAACCAGTTATGAGTTTATTGGTATTATTACTTGTTACAAAGGCTGTTATCACATTTTCTTTTTGTGATACATGGTTTTGCCTAAGGCTATTTTCCAGGGGAGAGCTGAGTAAATCTGTTGAAGCTGTTGATTGGAATGTAACTTTTCTTGGGCAGTATTTCTAAAGTCTAGATCCTTCCTGAAGACAACAATAAACAAGACTAATTATTACAGACCTTAACATATACATCAGGTCATGGATTGGATTTTGATTTCTAATAAGTCTGTTATGCTTCCAGTCCGGTAATGTGGATCTAAACCTTCTGCAATTCAATTACACCAAGTTCTCATAAGTTAGGCCAAGTATTATGCTATATTCAAAGTTACAAAAAGGGAGTATATTTCCTGCAGTCTCTTTCTGTGGAGATATTGGGAACAAAATAAAATATGAAAATAGTTCATGAAGTATCCCATTAGGAGTACACTTCCTGAAGTGGCTGCAGTTTAAAAAAAACTGTCATATAATTCAAAAATGCATTGAAAAGATATAAGGCACTTCTTATAAGAGGTGAGTAAATCCATTAGGCACGGAGGATGGCAGACAAGGTCAGGAAATAGTCTGTAACTGCTATCAAAATATGTTTTAATGAACTTTATTAAAAAAAGAAAACACTTTTTATTTTGTACCTATCCATCAGGTTTATTCAAATATCTGCAGCAGGGGTTAGCCTGTCTTTTAAATATCTACAATTTACTGCCCAGATAACATGTAGGTCATAGAATTATCTCTATATTAGAAACAATGTTGTATGGAAGAGAATTCACTCTAAAACCTGATTGCTTTATAAAAATATGGAGGCAGGCACTAAAATATTGCCTGGCTCTTAAATGAAACAGGCGCATTGTTAAAGGTGTACCATCCAATTCTCCGTCGTTGCATAACAGTTTTGTAGAGTATTGTTTTGTATTTTTAATAGAAAGGAACTCATGATATTTAAATGGTCACAGATGCCAATAAGATAGCTTTAAAGTGACTTAATTATTCATTGCACTTTTACCTGCAATTCATTTAAGTCTGCTTACTGCCATATTATATATTAGTAACTAAATATATTTGCATGAATATATTTTTGCCTCAAAGTCTCCTTTGGCTCATTTTGCTTCTATGGCTCCTTAATCAAAATCATAATAATCTTTTTTTTTTTGTTATCATAATCTGTTTCAGGAAGGGCATTATGTTTATGAAAGGAAAAAACAGTATGAGAAGTCAAACTATCCGAAGCAATTATCTTCTTTTTATGTAGACTACAGTTCTTCAATTAATAACCTAAATAAGAAATGCAGGACTAATGGGAAATACAACAGAGCGATGGTCTAAGTCTATTTTACTGAAGTTCTTGTAAATGTGTTAGTATCCTATTACACTTTTCAGATAGAGCTGGATATGTACTTTCTTTATATGTCACGTATTACTAAATTCTATGATAGTTACTTCACAGCACACTGCATGATATCTGGCTGCCGCTGTATTTCTTTAGGATTATATTCTGAAAGCAAGTGAACTCTTCTCTACCGAGTCCACCCAATTGGCAATAACTGACTTTGTAAATAAAGGAAAATGTCAAAACTCCCTGATGTTCTGCATTTAGTTTTTACCTGCATAAAAATGTATATGATGATGATGGTATTGTATACATCATTCTCCACTCATATTTACGAAAGCAGTAATTCAGAGTCTCTGTTCTGTCATGTTTTGTTTACAGAACACTGAATGTGGGCTACTGACCTACCAAAGTAGTGCTCACTTTCAGACCTTTAAACACAGACTATGGCCATGACACAATGTGAACTTCAAATCGCTGGTTCCATTAGAAGAAATGCAGAGGTATTTATGGTGTGACAGTACAAATAATAACTCACACATATCAATGTTGTTTCTGCTTGTCAGGCACCTGCCATGAAAATGTCATGATATGTACAGCATGAGTAAAAAATATTTCAGCTAAAAAGACTGTCTCAAGAATAAATATTTATTTTACTTTAAGCATGCTGTTATGCACACAAGTTATTTTATCTTGATCATGTTTTCTTAGTGCTAGGGCCATTGTACACAGAAAAGCACTGTTAGATGATGGGTTTACAAAATAGTTTTATGTAACATAAATCAATGTATTTATACTTGTTTTGGTAGCCTTTGTTTTACTCAGGAAGAGGTCACTAAGGGACCATTCACAGGAGGCAGGATTGTACATCCTCAAGTGTGAATTTGCAATTTAATATATGAAAAGAAAGTGAAGGGTTGTTTATTTATTTATATTTGTTTACAGAGGTATTGTACTCATCTCAATGGACCATTTGCAGGCACAGTCGGGGTGAGTAGGATCACATAAGAAATGAACAAAACATATTTACAGATACAATGATATGCTAAAAACAAAAATATATAGACACACAAACACACACACACGCATATATACAGATGCAAGTATGTGCTACAACATTTAGTTCAAGAAGTAGTTTACAATGTCAAAATGTGGATTGAAAAATGGAATTATGAATGGAAAAATGGAATTATATTATGGGGCAGCAGATGAGAACAAAGTCTTAAACTGATCAAACTGGAACCCTAAGTGATTCTCTGAGTAAATTATCAATAAAAGATGAGCTTGAAATTAATTTTCCTAATAAAAAGGACTATTTTGTTCATTTTCATTACCCACTTATCCAGTTCATCGTTTCAGGAAGCCAGAGCTTATCCCACCAAACAATAGACATAGGGTGCATAATCATTCCTGGACAGGATACTATGCTGTCACAGAACACCCCCCCCCCCCCACACACACACACATTCTTCCCAGTCCACCTGCAACATGACTTTGGGATGTGGATGTAAACAGGGGACCCCAGCGAAAACTCATGTAAAACACAAGGGAATGTGCAAACTCTGCATCTGAGACTGAAACCAGTATGTCAAGTACTGAGAGGCAGCAATACAAATTCTGGATGTCTGTGCCAACCAAAGAATGTTTATATTATAAACAATGTGTGCAATGTGATCCTGGAGCATAAGCAAACAACTTTAATGAATGCACAATATGATTTCTATTAATATCTACAAATGTTTACAAGGCAATAACTACTGACAAACAATGGAAGAAACAACTAATAATCAGATACTGCCACAGTCAATTTATATTGGATTTATGTGAATATGAGGATGGTATTTACCTGTCAAGGAAGCTGCTTATCACTGTAAACTTAACATGCATGTAGTAACCATAAAAGGGATAGGGACAGTACCAACCGCTTCTCTTCACACCAAGCATTTTAACAGCAGCATACAACAATAACTGTGGAAAGAGGCAAATTAACTCCTTACTTGTGAAATGAGTGAACAGAGTACATTTCTGGAGAATGTATAGTGTAAGGAAAAATAAAACAATGTTCAGATATTACTGAACAGAAAATTGTGTGCATATATTGCAAGTAAATGTCTGCTTAAACAAAATGGATAATCACAGCTTCATTTTTGCAAAGGTAAGCACAGATTTGTTTTCATACTAAAGGAATGTCAATTTCTTTGGTGTTATTTAATTGCTGGTGGTTAATTAAACAATGTACAAAATGTATTTATTTATCCTTTGTTCATAGGTTCATAGGATTATACTAGGCTATTGGCCCAGAGGCCCTTATAAGCCAAGAATTTCACCCATGTTCCTACAAAGTCAGCATCTGTTTCCCCTGTTCAGCAGGAACACAGGTGGGATCCCAGGGGTTTATTTTCTGTTTCCCATCCAGTCGTCCAGGTTCCTCTTAAAGACGGCTAGAGTGGTACTCTGCTTGACATGGAGAGGGAGTCTATTCCACAGATGGAGGAGTCTTTGGGACACAAATCTATCCCAGGTTGAGGCCTTGCATGTAGGTTGCACGAGTAGAGTTTGACTTACAGATATGCAGCAACTTCATCAAGGCTGGATCTGAGATGGCCTTGTATGTCAGACACAGATCATCTCTGAGCAGTCTGTATGATACTGAGTAGAGGGACAGGGCTTTTAGCCTATCTGTATGGGATAGTGTTTGAGACCCTGGATTTTCCTGGTCAGGAACCTCTATGGTTTCTTCAGCTGCTGCATGTGCTTGGCAAGGTACATGCCGAAGGGGGCATTATACTTGATAATGGGTCTGATAAGGGAGGAGTACAGGATTGTTATAACCTCCTTGTTCCTGGATGAAATACCCTTACTTATGAGGTGGGCCATGTAGAAAGCCATACAATTGAAGCAACGTGGCAGTCAAAAGTCCTGTTGCTATCAAAGTGGGTGCCCAAGTCTCTCACTCCTGATTGTGTGCTTAGTATGTTATTAATGTGATAATTAGAGGATAATGATGCATGTCTTGGCATTCGGTTTGAGGCCATGCTTCTGCCACCAGTCATTAGTTTGGATAAGGCCCTCTTGGAGGATGTTCACATCACTAGGGAAATTTAAGACAGCGCCACCTTACAGTCATCTGCAAACTTGGTCAGCCACAGACCACTGGTTTTCACTTGAACCTCAGAAAAGTATATCACATACAGTAGAGGCCTCAATACCATTCCTTGGGGTACACTGCTCTTGACAGGTCTACTACTAGAAGTGACTTCCCCTATTTTGACTGAGTGTGTTATATCAGTGAGCCTGTTAGCTACCCATGTGGTAACACATGGGTTGATGCCTAGCTGGGAGAGTTTATCTATTATGCCCAAGTGGGAAATAGTGTCAAAGCTTTGTCTAGCTCAATGTAGGTGTTGTGCACAGTCTTTCCCCCGTTCATGGCTTTGGTGACTGTTTTGAAGAAGTCAACCAAGTTTAACAGGCATGATCTCCCTTTGACAAAACCAAACCATGTACCATCAAGCGTTTTGAGGTTGCCAATGTCCTTGTTTGTAAGGTCCATGATAATGCATTTCATGGCATTGCAGATCAGGCTAGTTAGGCTGATGGGCCTACAATCACCTGGGTCAGTGTACGTTCCACCTTTGTGTAGAGGGATGACAGTGGCTGTCCTCCATTTGGCTGTGAAAAAGCCAGTGTTCAGGCTTTGGATGAATAGGGTGCCTAATGGAGCTGAGAGGTCATGTCTCTGTTCATGCAGGACACAGCTGGGGATGTTGTCAGGTCCCATGGAGACTGCATTTTTTGCCTCTGAGAGGGCATTAAAGACCTGCTCCCTGGTGATGAGGGGAAGGGGGCAGCTGCTGGGGATGTCCTGGTTTACTAATGGGGACAGGAGGGTGAAGTTTTCACTGAACCTTTCTGCCAGCAGCTTGGCTATATCTACAGCTTTTGTGTATGCTGTGTTCTTGACAACTAGTTCAGAGCAGATTTAGGTGTTATCTTTGAGATTGCGGTCATATGTGAAGACGGTCTTGCGATTGTCCTTAGTGGATATGGCCAATTTGGACTCGAAGTTAGCCTTAGAGGATTTCACCACTGATCTTATTTGCTTGTTGAGACAAAGGAGAGATTGCTTCTAACTTGGCACCTGCTCCTTCTTGGTCCTGGACAGCAATTTTTTCCTTTCATTATAGAGTTTGTTTATTGCTACTGCTCACCAGACAGGTTTCCTCTTCCTTGAGGAAGATGATTTGGACCTGAGTTCATACTGCTATGTTGGTGCTCATATAGTTTTTTGGTGTAGCCTTGGACATTAGTGCTAGTTCCAACTGAAGGGACAGTGGCTGTGAAGCTGCTTATACCTGCTCTCAGGAGATTGTAGACAGCTTTGGAAAAGTTTTTTTGTTTGACCCTGATGGTGGGGGGGGGGGGTTCTCAGGGAAGATGGTGACTTCGAAAGTGATCACTTTATGGTCAGATCTTACGAAGGAGGATGACGTTGGTTACTACCAAGGCCCTCATGTGCGGGTGTCGACCAGCTGATTCAGTGCATTG
The DNA here is from genome assembly GCF_019279795.1 of Protopterus annectens. Classification (NCBI taxonomy): domain Eukaryota; kingdom Metazoa; phylum Chordata; order Ceratodontiformes; family Protopteridae; genus Protopterus; species Protopterus annectens. The sequence goes on from NC_056732.1 coordinate 840,459,730, forward strand.
GTACTGACGAAGTTAAGGAATCTCTGGGTGTTCATGTTTGGGCTAGACTAGGTCTTCTGCTGTATGGCTGGGTATTTAAAGTTACCCAGGATCAGGGTAGAGGGTTGACTCTTGATGGATTCAAGTAAGTCCAGATAGGTAGAGTGGGTTTCCTGAGTCATAGCTGGGGGGTCTGTAGCTCGCTATGATTTGAATCCATGTTTTGTCAACAGTTAACTGAACTTGGAGTGTCTCCTGTTCATCATACTGTTTGACCAACCTGGAAGCATGTATGTCTTTGATAAATACTTAAACTCCACCTTTTTTGGCTTTGTAGCCCTCCATTTGGGGTCTGAAAGTATGGTAGGACAAGTAACCTGGTAAGGCTGGGGTGCTCTCCACAGCTTTGAACCAGGTTTCAGTGAGAGCACAAATGTCAGCATCCTCCACAACAAGAAATGCTTGCAATGAATGCAGTTTCATACTAAGACTCCTAGTGTTTAGCAGCATGAACTTTAAATTTCATTTAGAAGAATTTTTCACATTGGTAATTTTATGCTCATGGCTTTGCCTAAATAAAAGGCACTATGGGGAAGGCAAGAGCCTTTGCCAGAAGCCTGAAGCCCAGGGGAGACAGATGAAAGCCATCTCTGGCAAAGCCCTGTGGTCTGTCAATCATGTCCTCCCAGGTTGTTAGGTACTGCATACCCTTGGAATGACACCAGAAACTAAGCCAATTGTTAAAGTCAATCATTGTCTGTTTGTATTGAGGCATCATTCTGGATGATGGCAGGATACTGCTTACGGCTAGGGACATAACTGCATGGGACACATATTCAGCAAGCTCAATCCTGTCTCTCTTCATATAGTCCAGAGAGGTATGTCTCAAGTCATTCACACCAAGATGGACTATGACAGAGTCATAACAGTACCTGTTGTTAAGAGACTTGAGTGCGTGCATGATATGGTGGATTATAGTACCTGACAGGCAACTTACCGTGACTTTCTCCTTGTTTAGCCTGGTGAGGGGCACATCTGTGTGTCTGACGATAGAGTCTCCTAAGGCTAGTATGTTGGGTTTGTGGCTAGGCCTTAGAGAATTCGGGTACTAGTATTTCAAAAGACTCAGTTTATGTTTTGACCACCCTTATGGAGTTGGTTCTAAAAAATAATTTTATTCGGTTCCAAGGAGAATATTTCAAACAAACCTTGGGGGTGGCAATGGGGGCAGCAGCAGCAGCCCTGGTATTTGCAAACATTTTGTTATGGTTGTGGGAAGCTAGATTTATTTTTGATTCAGACTTTAAGAAATATATCTACAGGTATTACAGGTTTTTGGACGATATTTTGATTTTATGGGATGGTGGAACTAATGAAATCTCACAATTTGTAAATTATATCAATAATACCAAACAAAACCAAAAAGGGGGAGGTGTAGCTATCTTATATAAATCAGAGCTTCAAGTTTCACCCTTCAATGTGTCCCTACCCACAGATACTAATGCAGAAACCCTTACTGATAAACTTCAAATCAACAACTCTAAATCCATCTATCTAATTTGCGCCTATCCTCCTCCTGGTAACAACATCAATACTCTTGAAAACTTACTTAGTTGTCTCTCTACCCATCTACCTCAAGAAACTATTGTACTAGGTGACTTTAACATAGAATGCGCTACATGTAGCTCGCCCAATCCTATCAATCACATAAATCTTTATGTTTTCTCACAAATAATAACCAACCCTACTAGAATCCATAAATCAAGTGGTAAGGAATCCACCCTAGACTGGATACTTATTAACAGTCATCCTGGCACTTATAAACCAGGAACCCTTCCTGATGATATCAGCGACCATGCTCTAACCTAAATAATTAAACAAAAAATTCATATCCCTAATTGTAATATTTACAAAACCACCCGATCTAAAAAACACTTTCAACCAGAAAGCTTCCAAAATGAACTGAAAGCATGTGACTGGTCACCACTGTACCATCTGCAACTTGATGAAGCAGTCACCTACTTTAATACTACATTCCTACAAATCCTAGATTACCATGCCCCCTGCCGCTCCTCCCGAATTACGACCAAAATTGCCCCATGGCACACTAAACAAACTAGGCAGAAGATCCTCCTAAGAAACAAAATTTGGGCCAAATGGAGAACATCTAAAAGCCCTTCTGATCACATTTACTTCAAACAACTAAGAAATGCCACCAAAAAAGATATTCTTCTAGACAAAAAACACTTCTACCGCCACCTCCAACAAACCCACCAACAAAACCCACAAAAGTTATGGTCAAGCATTAAAAAACTACTCCAGCCAGGTGACTCTAAAACCCCTATCCCATCAGGTATCACCCATAACAACCCTAAGCAAATTGCTGCTGCCTTTAATAATTACTTTACTGAAGCCATCCAAACTCTAGCTAATACATTGCCACCTATTAGTACTTCATCGTTAAATACCCCTAACAATCCAGTTCCCACTTTTCAAATACAACCTGTACCCACTTCCCTCATTTGCAGCTTCCTTCAAAAACTCATACCATGCACTCCTTCTGCTGACTGCCTACCAGCAGAATACCTGCAAATTGCAGCTAAAGCCATTGCCTATCCCATTTACATCCTTATAAATAGAACTATTACAGAGAGCACAATCCCTTCCATATGGAAAGTCTCCCACATCATCCCTCTACATAAAGGTGGGTCATCCACTGACCTTGCCAACTTTCACCCAATTGCCCTACTCTCCCCAATAGCCAAAATAATGGAAAAATGCATCCACCAACAACTCCTTGACCACCTTCTCCATAATAATTTACTTGCTAACTGACAACACGGTTTTAGACCATTCCATAGCACAACAACCGCTCTGCTTTCCTCTTCTGACTGTATAAATAAAAATCGTAACATTAACTCTCTTTCCTCTGCAATATTTATCGACCTTTCAAAAGCCTTCAATATGGTTAATCATCACCTGCTTATTGATGTACTAAAAGCCCACTCACTCAACCCACAAGCACTACTTTGGTTTAAATCTTATTTAGAAAACAGGCAGCAAGCTGTACTCTGGGACAATAATCTTTCCACACCCCTGCCTGTGAACATTGGAGTACCCCAAGGCTCTATTCTAGGCCCTCCTCTATTTTTAATATTTATTAATGATCTAAATACCAAAATTCCTCAAGCCACCTGCATTCAATATGCAGATGACTCATCTTTAATATGTTCAGCCAAGTCCATAACCTCACTTCAGACCCTTACCCAGTCAGTATTTAACACTGTAGAAAATTGGTTTATGCAACACTGCCTCCTCCTGAACCCTAAAAAAACTAAATTTCTGCTCTTTGCTCCTACTCAAAAGTCAACACAAATTCACTTCACAATAACTTTTAATAATGGAACTAACATTTCCCCTGACACTACAACCCGTCGCCTGGGAATAACAATTGACAACAACCTTAGCTATGATGACCATATCAATACTACCATAAAATCTGTTAACAAAAAGCTAGGCTCCCTTTATAGAATCAAGCCTTTCCTTATCCAAACAGCAAGAACCACTATTGCTCACACCCACCTGATCTCTACCCTATTCTATGCTTCTGCCATATATACCAATCTATCTAAAAACAACCTTAACAAACTAGCAACCAGCTCTAACAACATAGCCGGATTCACCACTGGCACCCCCTATCGAACTCACCACTGTATCAGCCTTAAACAACTGGGATGGTTAGAACTCCAAAACCATCTACATTGTCAACAACTTGTTATCACCCGAAAGATCCTCTACCACCCTAATAATACTCCAATACTCACTAATCTGATTACTCCCTATAAATATCTGGCTACATTACGCTCAGCTAATAGGCTTCTAGTTTCAACCATTAAATCCAACAACAAAGCTGGGGCCTCGCTTTTCACAAACACAGTGGGAAAAATGTGGAACCAGCTTCCAAGTGAACTCTCAACTCGTGCATCCTCAATGCTTTTTAAAAAACATCTCAAAGAACATCTTAAAATACATTGGCTTTGTCCCTGCTCCAACCCTGACTGATATCTCAGTGCCTCATCTTACACTCCCTTTACTTGTCTACTCTACTACTTTACCAATCTCTATACTGTTTCCTCTATATATATATATTTTTTTCTCTTTTTTTTCTCTCATACGTTGTTTGTTCTCAGTATTTTTATTAGCTTAATCCTACTATAAGACTCTATACTAGCCTCTCTCATGTACAATCTGAATAATGTATTATAACTATTGTTACTATTGTATATAATGTATTATTTGTTACTGCCTATTCTTGGAGCTTTTCTCCCCAGGCCTCTACTGAAAATGGTCATATATCCAGTTAGACTAGCCCAGTCAACAAATGTAAAATAAATAAATACCACTGATGGTTTAACATTTACTAGTAGTGTGGATGAGAAAAGTTGTAACTATTTAGATGTCTACATTTACAAGAATAGAAAGGAGAATCGTTTTGAGTCATCCATTTATAGGAAACCAACATACTCAAATAATTTCCTGCATTTTGAAAGTAACAACCCCTTTTGGCAAAAAAGTAATTTGGTGAAAGGACAGATGGTAAGACTATCAAGGTTAATTACAGAGGAAGAGCAGTTCCAAATTGAAATAGCCAGATTGAAAGAAATGTTTAGGGTGAGGGGTTATACTATGCCCTTAATAGACAGACAGGTGGCGTATGTGTTCATAGGTTCATAGGTTCATAAGCAGGTACTAGGCTATCTGCCCTAGGGCATCTATAAGCCCAGCCAGAATGTGTTGGCTTTCGCCTCCCTTTTAGACTAGATTCCTGAGCCTCTGTCTAGCAGGGCCATAGAAGTGATCCAGGAGTAAATTTACAATTTCCCATCCACTCATCAAGATTTCTCTTGAAGAGGGTCAGCAAGGGGCTCTGTCTAACATGGACTGGGATTCTATTCCAGCACGAGGGAAGTCTTTGGGATATCAATCTATCCCTCCAGCATGTACTATTAAGAAATAGGTCGGACTTATATGCTCCTCTTTTGACAAACCCTGATAGGAATATAGTTGATAATAAAAAGGAAGACAACACCACCTGTTGTGTACTTACTTACGACCATTACTCCACCAACATTAGACAGACTGTTGAAAAGAACTGGTGTAGAGTATTTGGAGCATTTGGTTTAACCAAGAAATTGGGAGAATCACCAAAAATAGTTTTTAGAAGGGTATGAATATGAAAAACATTTTTGAGAGAAACAACAACAATAGATATGTTCAGAAGGGGACAGTGAGTAAGTGTAAATCCTGTAAAGAATGTAGATATATTTACAAGTCTAGCAGCATTGTTATCCGTGGATTTAACAGGGTACTACCAATACAGGAGAAGTACAATTGTAACAGCAAGGGGGTTGGTTATGTTGCTTTACACCAGACATGTAGTGCTTTTTACATAGGAAAAACAGAGAATCAACTCAGGAGAAGGATATATCAGCACATTTATGCAATATAAAAGCACAATGGGTCAAATACCTTGTATAGGCATAGTGTAACATGCTCAAACTTCATGAAATTTGTCTTTTGTGTTTTGGAAAAAGTTGCTAGACAGGAACGTGGGGGAATTGGTTTAATTTCCTGGAATACAAGGAAACACAATGGCAAATATTACTGCTACCCATTTCCAGAGATTAAATGACAGGATATCTATTAGTAGTTTGTTGTCCTTAAAAGGGGATAGGGTCTAGAATGTTTGGTGGGTTAAAATATGAGTTAGAAAGCTTTTTATATCATTGAATTTTTTTATACTACTGTATTACTGTATTGTATTTAGATTGTGCAACTATTTGTGAATTTGCATTATATTATATTCATTTAATTGCATTTAAGTATTTTTAGGTATTTTGGGGTTCAACAATGGGGTTTTAGTACAGTGTGTTCCATGACTGGTTTATTAATCATTAATAATTAATAATTTATTATTAATTGTCTGGAAACTGCTTTACTGTTTTATTACTTTATTATTAACAATTGGAAGGGATTTTATAGGATTTAATGGATATACTAGTATTATACTATTATTTTATTGGTTAAGTGCGGAATTAGATTTATTGGCTGTTGATAATGACAGTGGATATAAAAAAAGGAAGTACGTATGGTGTTATTGTCTGATGAAGTTTCATTAAATGAAATAAAGGGAATGAAGGCACTCATCTAAGCATTATTGGCCCTGGTTTTGTGTGCAGCAGCAAGGCTTTGCTTTGGCTTTCAAAATGATCATGTGAAAATCAAAGGAGGCGGTCTTTCAATCTATATTAGAAATAAATTCACCTCTCACCTAGTTAGACTGGACAACTCCATGGAGTTACTCCATGTCCAGGTTACAGAGGTTAAAATCCCCATTCAAGTCATAGCCAGTTATAGATCCCCCTACATGGGTCACGACGCCCATGAAGCCTACTTGACCAAACTGGAGACAATCCAAATTTTACTGAACACACTGGTTGTGGGGGATTTTAATTATTTCACCATAAATTGGGAAACCTATGCTAGCCCTAACTCATTAGCACAAATGTTCCTTGACTTTGTTAATTCAAATGCCCTGGAATAAATTGTCCATACCCCAACAAGGGGAACAAACCTTCTGCATCCAGTCCTTACCAAGACGTCAAACAGATGCATTGCCACAACTGTCTGGCTCTCATTACTTAAAACTGATCACAAGTCAGTCATGTTCAAGCTGGCACTAACACCAGAACTCACAAAGGGTGAAATCAGACTAAAAAACTTTACCAAGGCAAACTATACCCGCCAAGGTGAAGGTATAAATGCATTCCAAGCCCCACCCCAAGCTGGAAGTGATAACTACACAGAAGCTTACACTAAAGCCCTGTGCAATCACTTGCATAAGTGTATAAACCCAGCTGTGCCAGAAAGAATCAAAGCCAGAGCCCCAAGTAAAAACAAGCTGCCATGGTGGACATCCAGCATCAACAAACTTTACAATGATGCAAAACGTTGCTGTCCAAGAAAACAAAGGTAAGGCCCAAATAATGGAAAAGCACCCTCCTCGGCCTCAACAGGCAAATAAGACAGCTTGTCAAATCCTCCTAGGGCTCCTTTGAGAGAAACTTAGCAAATACAGCCCAGCCAAGAATAACCATAAGGCCTTTTACAGCTATGTATGTAACCTAATGGGTAGGACTTAAGCATATGCAGAACTAGTGGCCAATGGTATCACACACACTGATGCCACAGAAATAGCAAACCTGCTAGCAGATAGGTTTGATGAAAATTTCACTCCCTTATCCCCTCCTAACTTACAATAAACCTTCCCCTAAACTCCCCCAGCCTACAAAGCCTCAAAGCCTTGTCCAAAGCAGAAAAACGCAGCCTCTATTGGACCAGACAACATCCCAGACTGTCTTCTAAACAGGCTAAAACATGAACTAGCATCACCACTAAATACCCTTTTCAATTATAGCCTAACCATAGACTTTGTTCCTGCGGAATGGAGAACAGCAACAGTTATTCCACTCCACATAGGTGACCTAGCAACAAACCTGGGGAATTACAGCCACATAAGCCTGACCAGCCTCATCTGTAAGGCCATGGAATGTATCATGGACCTCATAAATAAAGACATACGTGGCCTCCAAACCCTGGATCCTACCCAATTCGGCTTCATGAAGGCCAGATCATGCCTGTTAAAGCTGGTGGATTTCTTTGAAAATGTGACCAAGGCCATTGAAGAGGGCAAATCTGTGCACACAGATTACCTTGAACTGGCAAAGGCTTTTGACATAATCCCACATTTAGGCATTACTGATAAATTTAGCAAACAATATAAACCACTTCATTGTAAGATGGGTTGCCAACTGGCTCACAAACCGGACACACACTATCAAAGTGGGTGTCTCCACATCAACCAGCAGACCTGTTACTAGTGGGGTGCCACAGGGGTCAGTGCTGGGCCCTCACTGTTTGATATATACTTCTCAAAGTTTCAGGTGAAAACTAAGGGGTTGTGGATGACCAAGTTTGCAGATGACTGCAAACTAGGTGCAATCACTGCATCCCCAAATAATGTCACTATACTCCAGGTGGGTCTCATGCAGACCAACAACTGGTGTATTAGTCACAGTCTCAAACTGAATGCAAAGAAATGCATCATCATTCCCTTTGGCACAAACAATGTCCCCTCACACTATCAAATCAACAACAATACCTTAAGTACCAATGAAGGGGTAAGGGACCTGGGATCACAAGTTGACTGTGACCTTAACTTCAGCCACCATGTGTCTTCTGTAGTAAGGAAAGCTTTCTACATAGCACACTTGATTAATAAAGGCATTGCCTTGAGAACAAAAGAAGTTATATCTGCCCTATACTCGGCACTTATCCAGCCCATAATTAACTATAACATCCCGTTTGGCATGTAACGTACTAAGCACCTGCAGCAATTAGAGAGACCTCAGAGGTTTCTAACTAAGAAGATCAAGAGACTCCAGCATGTGCCTTACACAGACAGATTGAAGTCTCTGTCACTATACTTCATATCGTATAGACTTCTTAGGGGAGACTTATGCCTGGTCTACAGAGCAATCCAAGACCCAAACCTAATGAAATTGCTGCATACCCATAAATCAAATGAGACTAGGGCTACCAATTCCAGGGACCTAAATATGGCCTGTGACTTAAATAGGGCATAATGGAGGGACAGATTTATCTCCCAGCAACTGCCGCGTGTTTGGAACAGGCTACCAATTCATGTGAAACAGAGCACCTCTATGAGACTGTTCAACAGGATGGGGCACCGTAAATTCTTATCAGGGATAGAGCCCACAACCATCTTGGATATGGGTAGTCATTACTAAATGCAATCTTGGATATTGACTAGCATTTCTATGGTATTACATTGGAATGAAAGAGCTAGGCTTAAAATGACCTCCAGGTCAATAGCTTAGTAATCTCCTATGATTCTGTAATCCTATGGTGTGGGAATAGAACCCACAGCTTTCTGTGCTACCTGTTACACTGAAACTCTAAAAGAGCTAGAAGTGTTTCAAAGCAAGTTATAGACATCATTAGAATATAAACAAGTGAGTGTTAGTGCAAATGACCATTTCAGAAGTACTGCATGAACAAGTGTTTAAATAATAGCTTGGGTATAATAGGAGAACATAACATGCACAGTAAAAGGGCTAAACAGAAATTTAGTTTTGAAATGCATATGGGGCATACCGTTTTGATGCAGCTAGACAGGACTGGGCAATTTTTACTGAAATCATGGGGCATTTTTTTTAACAAATAGCATTACAATGGATAACAAATCTCAGTGTTGCTAAATGTAATGGAAATCAGAGTGAAAGATAATTACTGTTAAATAAATTTGTTAGAGTCAGACTGTAAAAATCATTGAGTTATTCAAAACAATGTCAATCAATAACAAACAATAATGCAGGAGAACTCGAATATCTCAAACTCTAATGTACATTAGGAGGCAAAAAACCATACACAAACTTGTACAGAATTTTGTCTAGTTTATTCACAGAGGGCACCATTTTTTATACATGTCATTATCAGTTTTGCCCACCTCACTGGCGTGGTCAGTGACAGGGTCTTTACATCATAGTAACTTATGAAAAAGTGCTGAGATTGTGTTTTCAAAAGTCTTTTCCCATGAGAATGTTACAGCCTTGCAAGCACCTGGTCAGTCACGATGACCTCCTGAGGATGTAGCCAATTCAAGGCTCTTAGATTAGTTCGAATACAATGGGTGCAGTTCTTCTTAAATGCCTTCCTTTGTTTCTTGCTTGCCAGCTGGACACTATCTCTGATAGTGCGCACAAACTATTCTTCTGGTGGAAGCAGGAAGAAGATACACATGCGAACAGATTTATTATTTTCTAACTTTGCAAAATAATCCTTACTTGAAAGACATGAGCCAGGCTGTGCTTGAACACTGCCAAGGCCAAATTTCTGATTACACTGCAGCTTGTGCTTCAAGCAATAATATGCAAGTTTATTTCTACTATTATTCCAGTAAAACAGAATTAAATGCATTACATATCATACTACTTTTCAAACTTTGTTCTCTATTATGGATCTAAGTACATTTATTCCTAACTAAAGCACACATTTCTCTATATATTTGACCACACAACTTATATGTGTTTGAATGTTTGAATACACATTTTTCCAAGCAGCATACATTGTAAATATATTTTTCTAAGCAGCATACATTGTAAATATATTTTCTAAGCAGCATGTATAGATTTTTCTAACATTCTCCCTCCTGTTAATGCATTTTATTCTATTTGAAACATAAACAATATTATTTCATTCCTCAGCCTTTCCCTTTCAAGGGCTTTTAGCTAAGTAAGTCATTTGTTTTATATTTCAGATAGGCTTTCACTTGGTATCAACAAATTCAACTCCATATCTTGGTACATAGTTTCAGTCACTGATACGTCAACTAGGTCTTTAACTAATTTTTTCACACAGGGTATCCCGCAGCAGACACATGCTCCAATTATGAGCAGTACTACACAAATTGCAATCAGAATGTTCATAAGGACCGACCCCCACCCCTCAAACAGATTCTGGAAAAAGTTCGTCAGTGGGTTTGGGCCTGGTTCTGCCATTGCTGACACCTGCTGTATTACCTCCAGGTGATCATTGATTTCATGCTGGTTGTCTGGAATGTGCACAGCATTCTTCTTTGATAAGCGCGCGTACCACCTCTGCCGCTAGGGTGAAGTCGAGAGCCATTCGGTTCTGTAATACAACTGTTCTCATTGCATTCATTTCATCAGTCACAAGTTCAAGAGCGGAAAAAGTCGCATTGCTCATTACTTGAGGAGTTTTGACAATTTCCTCAGTTCCCAAATCGATTTGACTGCTCCGTAGGTTGGGAATATCCCAGCCCAGGATATAACACTGTCACCCAAGTCCATATGGGTCAACTTTTCTTTGTCCTTCACAGCGAATGATCCTTCCAGCTTGCTTCAATCTTACCCACTGGATTAGTAGGTTTTCTGACTGTATTTTCGGCTTGCTGAGCTACATCTCTCACATTACGTATTTTACCCAGGGCAATTCTGCAGTATGTCTTATGGCTGGAACCAGATAACCCAAAAACAACTGCCGGACCAATTCTCAGGTAACCATTTATAGGCCTTTTTCCCACAAACAAAATAACAGTTTTCTACTTTTGTACTGATGCGGGTTAACCCTGAATGAAACATTTTCTTATCTATAACAGATAATTGTCTATATATTTCAGGAGTTTTTGCACATCTCTCAATGTTGTTTTCATCAAGCTTAAGTATGAACCATAATTCGTGCTACAACTAGTACCTTGGTCTACAGGTTTTATATAACATTTGTAAGACACAGTTATGTTACAGTTACTCCAACCAACCTGGAGTGTATCATTTTTAACAAAACAAACAATTCCTTTCTGAGTAACAGGCAAATATAATGCCACTTTGTCTTGTGATCTCACAGTGCCTGTATCAAATAATAGGTTTTCCCAAGTTTCATTTATCCCCAAGGGGACAGCAGACATCAAAAGTCCTCCATATGCTGTGGGTATTGCAGTACAAACCCAGCAATTTGAAACGTTCATAGTCTCAACATAGACTCGTTTCATAGCCAGGTATGTGTTAAAGTTTGGGTGCCAGTCTATAGCCAGTCCTTCATCACGTTTTATTAATTTCACTTCCGTAGTTATATGCAAGAAAAACCATAACAACAAAAGGTTACTACAAACATAGTTAATAAGTGTATGATCAGTAGGCCAGTGAACCAATGTCTCTGGGGTTGTTTCACATTTTATTCATTCTGCCTCTGGCCATCCTGTTCTTGTGGTATGTCAGTTAAAGGTGTTTATCAAACTAAATTTCTTGACAGGTTTGCAGTGGGTCAAATGAACCCAAGATGATCTTTCAGCAATTTTACTGCAGTAGGTGTTGCCAATAGTACCTGGTACGGACCTTCCCACTTTGGACTCGCCCAGTTCTTTCTTTTTATGATTTTCAGCCAAATCCAGGACCCGGGGTCAGCACGGCCTCGGTTTTGCTTCTTGTTTATCTGAAAAGAGTTCAACTGCAAAACAGTCTTATTTGTTAACAATTTCTTCATATAACTAGCTAATGAGCCATCGGCCTCCAGCTCTGCAGGCATGAGGGCCTTCCATTGTGGCACACAATATGCCCTTCAAACACTATCTCAAAGGGGTCAAGCCCTTTACATTTGGAACAGTTCTCATGCTCAGCAGTGCTAAAGGCAGACAGCAAATCCAAGTCTTCTGAGTCTCACTCATTAATTTTCTCAACTTGTTTTTCAAAATTCCATTGTACCTCTCCACCAGTCCTGCTGACTGAGGGTGATAAGCACAATGGTTCTTCAAAGAAATCCCAAAAAATCTCCCAAGCTGGTGAATTGTCTGATTTACAAAGTGCGTTCCATTGTCACTATAAATTCTTTCCGGTATGCCAAATCTAGGAATGATTTCTTTCACCAGGGCTTTTGCTACTGTTGCTGCATCCGGATTCCTGGTTGGAAAAGCTTCTACCCATTTTGAAAACATATCTATGATCACTAAACAGTATTTTTTCCCTTCACATTTATTCAGTTCTATGAAATCCATACAAATAGTATGGAACGGATAGGGTGGTGTTGGAAAGCTCCTCGCTTGGTTTAAATGCTCCTGTGCATGATGTTTGCTACAAATATGACATGTTGCACAAAATTTTTGTGTATAATTCAGAATCCGTATGTTTGGAATGTTTTGTTAACTAACTGTACCATCCCCCCTGTTGAGACATGGCTCTGCCCATGACTCAACAAAGCTGCATATCTAAATAAATTAGATGGCAATATGGGTTTTTTCTCTTTGGAGATGTACAGTCCCTCTTCAAGGATTGCTCCTCGTTTTATCCACTTTTGCTTTTTTGCTTTTGTAGCTAATGTCTGCATTGTTTTTAACATTTTTAAATCTAGAGTCTCAGAAGGTTGTAGTTCTTCATTTAAAAGCACAGTTTCTGGGTCTGAGGCAGCTTGCTTTGCAGCTGCATCAGCCCGAGCATTCCCTTTTGAAATTCTATCTTGTTGTTTGGTATGGGCTGCACATTTACAGATAGCTATTCTAGTGGGTAACTGAATAGAATCTAACAGATTCAAAATCAATTGTGCATGATTAATCGGTTTGCCAGTAGATGTTATCATTCCCCTGTTTTTCCATTGTTGTGCAAAGACATGCACTGTAGAGAAAGCATACTGACTGTCAGTATATATGTTAACACATTTGTCTTTCGCTAGAGTGCAAGCACGTGTCAAAGCTATCAATTCTGCTGCTTGAGCTGACAGGTTATGTTGCAGGGGTTGTGCTTCTATGATTTCGTTATCAGTCACTACTGCATAACCCACTAGGTTCTTTCCTGTAGGACCTCGTCTACAGGACCCATCCACAAAAAATGTCACCTCTGCATCGGCTAAAGGTACATCAGTAAGATCTTGTCTGGGTGTGGTTATTTGTTCCATTTCCTGTAGGCAACTGTGTGGTGTGCCATCTACAGGAATCGAAAGTAGTGTCGATGGATTTAATGTCGTGCATCGTTTAATTGTCATATGGGGTTGACTCAATAGTATGGTCATACAAGAAAGATGTCTGGCAGGGGATAAAATGCTATTTTTCTTGCAGTAAAATTATCGCAACTGCATGAGGTACTCTCAACGTGAGAGGATGAAACAATACCACTGAGGCCGAAGCTTGCACTGCCATAGCTGCTGCGACAACTGCTTGTACACAGGGTGGTAATGATCGTGCCACCGGATCTAACTGTGATGAATAGTAAGCTATGGGGCGTTGCTTGCCGCCATGTTGTTGGGTCAGTACTGACGTCATATATCCTGCCTACAATCTACAGTCTGGAAAAATCTCTTATGGTAATTGGAAGCCCTAAAACTAACGATGAGACTATCAGTTGTTTTAGTCTGCAAAAGGCTGCTTCTGCTTCCGGTGTCCAATGTAGTGTTTCTTGTGCTGCCATTGGTGTTTTAAATATTAAATCAGCCAATGGAGCCGTTTCTAAAGCATAATTCGGTATCCAACTTCGACAAAAATTAGTCGTTCCCAAAAAGGACATCATTTCCTTTTTGGTAGTTGGTCTTGGTGCTTGTAAAATTGCTGTTTTCCTATCTTTATCTAATGTTCTGCCTTCTTTGGATATCACATATCCTAGGTATTTAACCTGTTCTTTCCAAAGTTGCAATTTATGTTTATTCACTTTATGTCCTTGCTCAGCTAAGAATTTCAACAATGCTATTGTATCTTCCCTACACTGCTGCTGGGTAGGGGCTGCAAGCAGGATGTCATCTACATAAAGTAGTACTTGGCTGCCCCTGGTGGAGAAAACCCGCCAGGTTGCTAGCCATCTCTTGTGCGAATATTGTTGGACTTTCACTATATCCCTGTGGTAGTCGGGTGTACGTATACCTTTTGCCCTGAAATGTAAATGCAAACCAATGCTGGCTGTCAGGGTGGATAGGTATTGAAAAAAACGCATTGCTAATATTTACCACGGTGAAATATTTTTGTTGCGGCTTCAAATCATTTAACAAGGTATGTGGGTCTGGCACCGTAGGTGCCCTTGGTATTACCGCATCATTTACAGCCTGTAAATCTTGTACCATCCGCCATTTCCCGTTTGCTTTTTTTACAGGAAATAGAGGAGTATTACATGGTGAATCTAGGGATTCTACCAGTATCCCTTTCTTAAGTAATGCCATTATGATAGGTTTGATTCCCTGTTTCGCATCCTTGCTCAAAGGATATTGTCTTTTCCTTGGTCTAAAGGCCGATTTTGGTGTAATAACTACTGGCCCTGCTGTTCGAATAAGTCCTACATCTGATTTTTCTGTTGACCAAAGAACATTTGGTATTTCGCTCAAAGCTTTTTCTTCTTCTTCTATCAAGAACGCCAGTCAGCTGTCTTCACTCTGTTGTAAGTGTACAGCTGGGCGTGCTTGCGTTAACCAATTTAGTTTTTGTTTCTGTACTCCTAAGTCCGACAACTCTAAGTCAGTTAGTTTCTCCCATTTTGTCACTTTGTCACCCAAGTCTACCCACCTAACATTCCTGTTTTTGGTTAGGCTAACATGTGGTAGTTTATTGGATTTGTACAATTCCAAGAACTCCTGAGGTAGTGAACAACTTACTACACTATTGCCCTCAGTGTCCCAGTATAAAGTCCGTAGTATTAGTCTATTTGCGGATTCCTGAACAATTTTTGTTCATATTCTTTATCAGGTCCTGATGTGCTACAATAGTATAGGGTACAATGTAACAAATGTTGCTGATCAACATCGAGGGAAGCACCTTGCTGGTGGCTACATTCATCAGTTCCTTGGTCACCGCCCTGGACCAGTTGTAACCAGATCCTGGCTGTACCAATAATAAGCCTCACCCTCGATCGTACTACAAAAGTATCAGTTTGCCTCTGTGCCTCCATACCGTTCATGGTAGGGACTACTGCTATGCCAAAAGTTGCATAAGATCTCTTCCTAATAAGTTCATGGGGCATTTGGCAGAAAGTACTATTTTACTTCTTTGGGTCATGCCCGAGACGGGGTCAGTTATTGCTATATCATGGGAAAGTGGTTCCCTGTACAGCTGTCCGTTTGCTGCTTTCACTAATATGTAATCAGGTGACTCAGAATGTTCCGGTAACTTTGAAGGATGTATCAAAGTTCGTGATGCTCCTGAGTCACACAAAAATTTGACTTCTCTCCCTTCCACCAGAAGTGTAACTTCCGGTTTCGTGTCTGCTAAATAGAGCTCTAAGCTCAGTAATGCCAAATCCACAACTTCACTTTCCCCAACTTCTACATCCGGTTGCATGTCATTTGTTTCCTCTAAGGTATTTACATTATTCCCCTGCTCATTAGTCTCTCCTGGTGACTGCTGAGCAGCATAACTGTCATATAGTCAATCCTCATCTTCCTTATCCTTTTTTTCCACAGGTGCCTTGCTCCTGCAATCCCTTGCCAAATGTCCCTTCTTACCGCAATTGAAGCACTCACCTCTTTTCTTCCTGTCCTCATAAATTTCTGAGTTTCTGTCAGAGCGTTTGTTACCCTGAGTATTTCGCTTACCCTTCTTGGCTGTTTGTACTACAAAAACTTCCGCACCGTCTTTAGCTGTGAAGACCTGCGTTTTCTTTTTCTTTTTACTGTTAAAATGTTTTTCGGCATGTCTAGCATACTCTAACAAGGCTTGAAGCCTACTTGTTCGGTGATCTATCATGTGCTTCGTGATGAAGCTATTGATAGGGCAATACAACCTTTCAAAATGCATTCTTCAACTGTTGTTCATATGAGCTATCATTCTTTTGATTTTCAGGAATAGGCATGCCACTATGGTTATTAAAACATTCTAATAATCTACCATAGTATGCATCCACTGTTTCATTATCTTGTTGTACGCATTGGTTAATGCAAGTCCAGTCTGCCCTAGGTTTCCATTTTTCAGTAATGCGGTCTGTAAGACCCTTCAATCTAGCATCTAGTTCTGCGTCACTATGTGGGAGTGGCCTGTGTTGCGTCACGGGCATTTCAGGCGCCACAAATCATGTGCCAGTCCGGACCTAAAATTTGTCTAACTACTCTTTCTACCTCTTCCCCATTTAGGTGGTAACTCAATCTCATGCCCTGTAAATCCTGTAGAAATTTCTCAAAGTTAATTTTTGGATGGGGAATTCTTTCTGTAGCTTTTCGGATGTCTTCCGGTGTCCATGGTCTATATACTAAGAGAGTTGAGGCCTGGCCCTCCTGTCCTGCCTGTGGGTTTGGTACTTCTATTAATGGACAGATTTCCTCACTCTCATCTAATAAACTTCCGCTTGGTTGAACATCTATAAGCATTTGGCGTGTTCGGGATCTAGTCCCGATAGGTTCTCTTATAAATGGTTGTCTTAATATCCCTGTTGTCTCTGGGTAACGTGGGGGTCCAGCCCGCCTCCGCTTAAATATTCTAAGTAAGGCATCGGAGGAGGTGGTAGGGGAGGGACCGATGCTACTATTATGTTATTATCCTCTTTGTCTAAAAATAATGCCTTTGCATTTTTATTTTTCTGTTTCCTTCGGTTTACTTCCTCAATCCACCTATGTGCTTGAGGAACGCCCAACTGTTGTTGTTTTTTTGCCTGACCTTCTGCGTCAGATTTTAACTGTTTCAAAAGTTTTACTAATGACATTTTATCTAATTTACCATCAAAGTCATACTTGTTAACCCATTTTGAAAAATATTTCACATTATCTGCTCTCTGTAATTGCATGTATTTTGCATCTTCTGTTAGGGGTGGGTCACGTGACCCTTTAGTGCATTCATTTCCCATGTCTCTGAAAGAGAAAAAAAGAAGAGAGAGAGAGAAAAAAGAACTGTTACGTAACCCTTTCTCTTGTACCACGTGGTATCTTATTCCCCGTATTCACAGTAGTGTCTAGAATGACTGTTTACTTTGCTTTGTTTTATTTCCTGATCTATGACTCAAGATACAATACTTTGACTACCTCTCTCCCTGCTATCACAAACCTTAGCAATAGCACAGTGTAACCTGGTCCCTGATCTAAAACAAAAACAAAGAGAGGAATTCTGCTTACCCGAGCCTCCCGCTTATGTTTGATATGCTTTTTAGGATCCAGTTTTCCGCTTTTCGGCCACAGATCAGACAAGTGGACAGCCTCTTTAGACACGACAATTCAGTCGGAGGTCTTTCCTTCTTTTGCGCAGATTTCGGTACCACCTATATATTCTGACCTGCAGCTTACCAAGGGAATTCCGGTCTGAAGGACCAAAATGTTAAATAAATTTGTTAGAGTCAGACTGTAAAAATCATTGAGTTATTCAAAAACAATGTCAATCAATAACAAACAATAATGCAGGAGAACTCG
Organism: Protopterus annectens; assembly: GCF_019279795.1. Classification (NCBI taxonomy): domain Eukaryota; kingdom Metazoa; phylum Chordata; order Ceratodontiformes; family Protopteridae; genus Protopterus; species Protopterus annectens. The sequence continues at coordinate 840,477,661 of NC_056732.1, forward strand.
AATATCTCAAACTCTAATGTACATTAGGAGGCAAAAAACCATACACAAACTTGTACAGAATTTTGTCTAGTTTATTCACAGAGGGCACCATTTTTTATACATGTCATTATCAGTTTTGCCCACCTCACTGGCGTGGTCAGTGACAGGGTCTTTACATCATAGTAACTTATGAAAAAGTGCTGAGATTGTGTTTTTCAAAAAGTCTTTTTCCCATGAGAATGTTACAGCCTTGCAAGCACCTGGTCAGTCACGATGACCTCCTGAGGATGTAGCCAATTCAAGGCTCTTAGATTAGTTCGAATACAATGGGTGCAGTTCTTCTTAAATGCCTTCCTTTGTTTCTTGCTTGCCAGCTGGACACTATCTCTGATAGTGCGCACAAGGCTATTCTTCTGGTGGAAGCAGGAAGAAGATACACATGCGAACAGATTTATTATTTTCTAACTTTGCAAAATAATCCTTACTTGAAAGACATGAGCCAGGCTGTGCTTGAACACTGCCAAGGCCAAATTTCTGATTACACTGCAGCTTGTGCTTCAAGCAATAATATGCAAGTTTATTTCTACTATTATTCCAGTAAAACAAAATTAAATGCATTACATATCATACTACTTTTCAAACTTTGTTCTCTATTATGGATCTAAGTACATTTATTCCTAACTAAAGCACACATTTCTCTATATATTTGACCACACAACTTATATGTGTTTGAATGTTTGAATACACATTTTTCCAAGCAGCATACATTGTAAATATATTTTTCTAAGCAGCATACATTGTAAATATATTTTCTAAGCAGCATGTATAGATTTTTCTAACAATTACATATCTTGAACAATGAGCTAAGGGATCCGTGATGGGATTTAATGCAATCATAGAGATTTTTACAGAAACAGTTGAATTTAAACCCTTTATAATCACAGAACACATTAACCCTGATCAGTCACAGCTTAAAGTTATGGGAAAGAGTAGTGGAAGCTAGGTTAAGAAGGGAGGTGGTGATTAGTAATCAGCAGTATGGTTTCATGCCAGGAAAGGCACTACAGATGCGATGTTTGCTCTGAGAGTATTGATGCAGAAATATAGAGAAAGTCAGAAGGAGTTGCATTGTGTCTTTGTGGACTTAGAGAAAGCATATGATAGGGTGCCTAGAGAAGAGTTGTGATATTGTATGAGGAAGTCAGGAGTGGCAGAGAAGTATGTAAGAGTGGTACAGGATATGTACAAGGGTAGTGTGACAGTGGTGAAGTCTGCAGTGGGAGTGACAGATGTGTTTAAGGTGGAGGTGGGATTACATCAAGGATCAGCTCTGAGCCATTTCTTATTTGCAATGGTGATGGACAGGTTGACAGATGAGATCAGACAGGATGCCCCATAGACTATGATGTTTGCAGATGACATTGTGATCTGTAGTGAGAGTAGCGACCAGGTTGAGGAGACCCTGAAGAGGTGAAGATATGCTCTAGAGAGGAGAGGAATAAAGGTCAGCAGGACTAAGACAGAATATGTGTTTGTGAATGAGAGGGAGGATAGAGTAATGGTGACGATGCAGGGAGTATAGTTGGGGAAGGTGGATGAGTTTAAGTACTTGGGATCAACAGTTCAGAGTAATGGTGGGTGTGGAAAAGAGGTGAAGAAGAGAGTACAGGCAGGGTAGAATGGGTGGAGAAGAGTGTCAGGAGTGATTTGTGACAGACGAGTACCAGTAAGAGTGAAAGGGAAGGTCTACAAGAGGGTAGTGAGACCAGCTATGTTGTATGGGTTGGAGATGGTGGCATTGACAAAAAGGCAGGAGTCAGAGCTGGAAGTAGCAGAGTTAAAGATGTTAAGATTTGCACTGGGTGTGACAAGAATGGACAGGATTAGGAATCAATATATTAGAGGGTCAGCTCAGGTTGGACGGTTTGGAGACAAAGTCAGAGAGGTGAGATTGCATTGGTTTGGACATGTGCTGAGGAGGGATGCTGGGTATATTGGGAAAAGGATCAAAGGATGGAGCTGTCAGATAAGAGGAAAAGAGGAAGGCCTATGATAAGGTTTATGGATGTGGTGAGAGGGGACATGCAGGTGGTTGGTGTGAGAGAGCAAGATGCAGATAACAGGAAGAAATGGAAACAGATGATCCGCTGTGGCGACCCCTAATGGGAACAGCCAAAAGAGAAGAAGATAATCTCCGAACACTTTAGATATAAAGGAACAGTTGTTTAAATGAGACATGAAAGCATTCTGAAATATATGACAGGGCAATAGAGAATCACAAGTTTGTGGAATGACTTACTGAGTTGTAAAGAGATAGAATTGTTTATGGCCTATATTGTGAAAACTACTATAAAGCAGACACAATACTGGCCGGGTGGCAAGAATGGTTAGTTTAGATATGGATTTTGAAACAGAGTGCAATAATCTGATCAATATGTTTAAAACGAGGGGCTATCCCAGTCATATTCTTAAAGAATTCTTAAAGAATTCTATAATGAAGTAAAAACAAAAAGATTAAATGGTCATTTTGCACCTATTTTAACATATAATAATAACTCAATACCCTTGGTGTGAGTGAACACCACCTGGACAACTTTGCACTGTTTATAACCACATTTAATACACACTTTTATGAAATTAAGGCTATTGTGATAAAAAGCTGGACACTCATGGATGAGGATTTGAATGTTAGAACAAAATTGTGTCATGGTTTCAAAATGGTGGCAAGGAGAGCAAGTAATTTTAAAAACTTATTGTAGAATGGCAAGACAAGCTATAAGGCCAGTAGACCAGTGGGTATTATGAATAGCTGTGGAATGTGCAATTATTTTAGGTGCATACATCAAGGCCAATGCATACAGATAAAGGGCATAGAATACACTTCTTCTTCTTCTTTTGGCTTTTTCCCGGTTAGAGGTCGCCACAGAGGATCACCTGTCTGCACATGATTGGCAGTGGAGTTTTATGGTGCCGCGGTGCCAACCCAGCGCCCAACCTTCCACAGAAGGCACACACATGCACACACTCACACCTAGGGCCAATTTGGAGTGTTCAATCCACATACAGCATGTCTTTGGGATGTGGGAGGAAACCGGAGCACCCGGAGGAAACCCATGCGACCACGGGGAGGACATGCAGACTCCGCACAGAAGGCATCCCAGCCGAGAATTGAACTGGAGAACCTCTTAAAGGGCATAGACACTATTAAGGATAAATTTAATTGTAATTCTACGGGGGTAATATATGTGGCAGTATGTCAACTCTGCCCAGCATTTTACATAAGAAAAAACACCAGGTCTCTCAAGGAAAGAATTTATGAGCACATATATGCAATAAGGAAAGATCAGGTAAATAATGCACTAGCTAAACATGTGCATGAACAACATGATCATTATTTTAGATTTGCAATATTTCAGCAAGTGCTTAGTAATGACAGAGGTGGTCCCTGGGAACTACAATTGGAAAAGGCAGAACTTATATAGCAGCTCATGCTTCATTCTTATGCATGGCCTGGGCTTAATGATCTTTGCAGTATTAACAGCTTTTTAAAATTAAAAACTTTTAAGTAGATAAAGGTTGGTTTGGTAATAACAAATTTTGTTTGAAATGAATATTTTATTCATGTACATAAATGTATATATATTTCATATTTTAGGCTGCTTATAATATTTTTTTAATTTATATAGTTGCATATATTGTTTGTATTTGGTGTATTTGGAATGTTTAGGAATATGCATGAATATTTATTTATTTATTTATGAATAATGGCACATGCTATGAGGGAAGTAACATATTATTTAGGTTTGTGATGTCATTTCCTATAGTAGAAAAAGGGTGCCAAATTTTAAACTAACAGTTGTAAATTTGTTATACTGATTTTGTCTGATGAAGTTTACTAATGCAGTAAATGAAAACCGCTTAACATTAGATTTGACTCTTTCTTTATTCCACAGCCAGTATTCTGTCAACTTTATAGTAGTTTGTGCATTTTATTTTGTTTCTCATATATTGTGAAAACACAAACTATGCGGACATTTAATGAAAATTTATCATGTGAATAAGCTTTCAGTACAATATCATCAAAAAATAGCAGTCAAAGACACTCAAGAACTCTAGCAGAGGTGCTGTTAACAGACTGGTAATAAATTCTCAAAAGAATCAACAAGTGTTGTCTAGCAGACTTTCATATAAACCTGGTATGAGTTGAGTTAAAAAAATGTAAAAAGTGCCAAAAATTGCCTTATGCAGGGAATGTACAATTGAAACAAAAAAAAAATTAACATGAATGGCAGACACGGGGTTCGGGATGACAAACTTGAATCCTAGCATCTGCATAAAATGCTAAACTCAGCACATTAAGTGCAAGATAAAATGGATGCATAAACTAGGAAGCAAACATTATGACTTAATTCATTGTAATGCAATGCACACACACACACACACACACACACACACACACACACACACACACACACACACACACACACACACACACACACAGACACACACACGCGCACACACACACACACACACACACACACACACACACACACACACACACACACACACACACACACACACACACACACACACACACGCGCACACACACACACACACACACACATATACACACACACACACACATTCAAACACTCACACACACTCTCACACACACTCAGGCGCACACACACACACATATATATATATATATATATATATATATATATATATATGTATATATATATATGTATATATATATATATATATATATATATATATATGGGTTCATGTCATTTGATCGACAGTTCATTTGATCGACAGTTCATTTGATCGACAAGCATTTTAGGTGGGGGGGTTCGCCCCCACACCCCCCAATGTGGGGGGCTGTGCCCCCCACACACCCCCTAACTATATATTACAACTCCAGGGTCGCACAACATTGGGGAAGGGGGCAAATGCTTGTCGATCAAATGAACTGTCGATCAAATGAACTGTCGATCAAATGACATGAACCCATATATACATATATATATAAATATATACTATTTTTTATTTTACATTTGTTGACCTGGTTTGTCCAGCTGAGCTGATAGCACTTTTTCAGCAGAAGCCCGGGAAGAAAAGCTCCACAAATATTTACATTTAAAGTTTTAACAGTAAAGTATGTAAACAAAATGATTTTAACAATACTTGAGTTGAAAATATACAGGAACAAAATATTAAAGTTCTAAGTTGGGAAAATTACAATCTTAGAATTTAAGCTATGTAGGGTGATTGAGTTTACATTACATTTACAGTATATGTAACAAGAAAGAAAACAGCTAAGATTATAGACACAGCCAGGTAGCTGCTGTTAGAGAAAAACATACAGGCGGTATATTAGTAAAGGCATTTTAAGATGAAATAAGAAGTAATAACCAAGTTAATAGAAGGAAGACAGATGGTACTAAAAGTGAAGAGAAGCCAGTTAAAGGCTGACAGAGTACTAAAAATAGGAGAGGATAACAATTGAAGGGGGGTGAGTACAGTGACATATCCAGTGTCTTTTAGCTGATTTGAATACATTTGGTTGTTTAAGTGATCAAATTTCCAATGGGAGTTTGTTTCAGGAGATGGTAGGGTGGTAGCTATAGAGGTTTTGATCAATTTTGCTCTTGGATTTACAGATGTGTAGTAAGTCTTGGTCTAAACTTTGGAGAGACCTAGAAAGGGTGTATATGGAGATAAGAGGAGTTAAGCTGGGACAGAAGGATGGTTGGTATAAGATAGAGTGGATAATCTGAAGCTGGGAGAGGAGAAGCTGGTGAGGTAGTTCCAGCCAGTTTAAGTGTTTTAAAGAGAGAGAGAGACAGTGATGAGATCTACAGCTGAATTTTGCTGCAAATCTAGCTACTTTGTTATAGGTATTCTCTAGTTTAGTTAGGAGGGTGGTTTGGAGGTTAGAGAGGATCTGAGAGCTGTACATTAGGCTTAGTACGAGATAGGCATGAGAGAGGGAAAATTTGGCCTTATTAGATAAGATATTATTTCTATGTAAGAGGCAGAGATTTTGATGGGTTTTCTTAATACAATTGTTGACATGCTAATCAAATTTCATTTGTTCATCTATCATGACCCCTAGAAGTTTTCATTCATTCATGCCCAGGTCTCCATAGACAAGGACTGGTACCATGTCCTGGCTAGCTACAAGTCACCCTGTTTGACCAAAGAAACTTACAGCTCATACCTGGACCAACTGGAGTCACTCAACATCCAATTAAACACTGTATTCATGGAAGACTTTAACTACCCCTCTATACACTGGGAAATGTAACACTGCCTCTAATTCAGTGGTATAGCATTTCCTAGACTTTGTCAATACAAACACCCTGGACCAGATAGTGCGCACTCCACCCAGAGGATCAAACATACTGGATCTGTTACTCACCAACATGGGAGAGCATTACACTCCCACCCCTCCAGTTTCATGGCCTCATTGGTGAGGTCAAATCACAAAGCTATCTCCCTCTAAATAAAAATTAACCTGGAAAACTGATCTAAACCAGTAATAGTTAGGAACTATTCTAAAGCTAACTACATCCTAGTAAGTGACAGTTTGTCAAAATTCAATGCTCCTGCAAACACTGACACAGGTGCCTATGTAGAATTGTTCACAGAAACCCTGTATAAATATAAATGGCTGCATTGAAGCTGCCATACATACCAGAAACAAATGGAGGTCCAACGCCAACTGAGGTGGAAACTTAACCTTAACAGGGTATATAAAAAAAGAAAAAAAGTCATTGCCAAAATCAGAAAGAGCAACTGTCACAAAGACAAGAGCCCTCTGACTCAACTAAACAAGAAACTAAAAGGTCTAATAAGGTCCAGCAAGGCCAATTAACAGGTCAGGATAGCCTCTCAGGCTAAGGGCAATTACAAGGCCTTCTTCAGCTAAGTCAGGAACCTTAAAGGTAGCACACAGCAGTGTGCAGAACTGGTGGTAAATGACACAATCTTTACTGATCAAAGTGACATTAGCAAATCTACTATCTGATAAAGTTAGCTCAAACTCCCCCCCCCACTACTGGCTGTGAAATCAGTTTTAGCATATCCCCCAACTATTAACAGGAAGCAGGTCCTTTTGGTGCTCACTAAGACCAAAAACACTGCTTCACTGGACATCGTCAATGTCCCCAGTGGTGTCCTACATAGCCTCAAACATGACCTAGCACGACCACTAGAGGCTCTTATCAACTGCAGCCTCAAAACAGGTTGTATACTGAATGAATTGAGAGACACAACAGTCATCCCTCTCCACAAGGTTGGACCATCAACTGACCTTGGGAACTACATAAACATCAGTTTGACAAGTCCAGTATGTAAAGCCATGGAATAGTTTGAGATGTCCCTCCTCTGGGCCAGTAATCATGAAGCCTCAATCCTCACTACTGATGCCAGTGAGGGATGTTCACTCGGAACAAAAATAGATACACACATTATTTCCAGATGCAGCTCTGTGCACCAAGCGCAATTTCCCTGAAGAGCACACAGGGAACACACTCCCATCCTGGGGCTGAGTTTCCCTCACTCTCTTTTGTCAGGCCCCAAATAAGACTCCACACTGACCACACCTGTAGAGTTCAATAATACGAAGGGCTGCTACACCACAGACAAAAGTTTACTAATAAAACCAATTAAAACCATCAAGTAGATAAATGTAGAATGCTAAAACGAGATATAATAAAACCAATTCAAACCATAAACTATCAAGTAGATAAACATAGAATGTTAAAACGGGATGAGCACTTTCAGTCTTAAAACCTTCTTCAGATCGCATGTAAGCAAGTTCATTCATTCAAACAGCACAGTCAGCCAATCCAAGATCATCTAGGGAGCCTCCGCCACTTCAATATAGAATTAAGAGGAACCAGCCCATTTAGTCCTGGCAGTTTATCCACCTGCAAATTAGCTATCCATTTAGTTTCCGCTATTTCAGTTCTAGTATGTATATCCCTTTCCTAATAGTATCACAAATCACTTCCAAGATTAAAAATGAAAAACTGTGCCCATCATTCTTCTCCTGTTTTAACGTTCTATGTTTATCTACTTCTTCTCCTGTTTTAACGTTCTATGTTTATCTACTTCATATTTTAAAGTTTTAATTGGTTTTATTAATAAACTTCTGTCCATGGTGTAGCAGCTCTTCATATTATTAGATTTAGCTTCTGGTTTGATAGAGCTGCCTTCGGCAATCAGGGGCCACCCTTTACACAATTGTAGAGTTGAGTCCTCAGCCAAGTGTTCCAAGCCAAATCTTCCACCACCCCCTCAGGAAATCAGTACTTTGTGTCTCTGCTCTAAGTAGCTGACACATGCACTGTTTGAGATTTTCACACACACACACACACACACACACACACACACACACACACACACACACACACACACACACACACACACACACGCACACACACCTGTGAAAGGCTGGCACAGATTTATTAGCTATGCAGCTATGCCCCCTCTGCCCAGACTATAGGGTAAATACTGCCACCAGAACACTCCAAAGCCAGCTACTCTAAAGCTCTTACCAAGGTATCCAATTATACTTATACATATATGTTAAAATTAGCACTTATACAAATAGTAGTGTTTGACCAATGCAACAAGACTTTCAGGAGTGGCCACAGTATCAGCAAATAAATATAAGTACTCTCAAAGGTTAAAATATTCTCTGAAAGACCAGCCACAATGAAAAGTTTAAATATATTTAATAATAAATAATAAAAGATAATGAAAATACAAAATATCTATTTACAATAAACACCAGAGTTTCCAGCAGAGGAAACATTAAAAATAACACTGATGGAAAGATTCACACAGATACAGGAAATACAATACTTAACTAATCTCAATATATTTTTCTAACTACTGCCCCCTAGTTCACTTACTAGAGCAAGGCAAGATGAAGTGGGTGCATGGTCTTCCTTCTTTGTCAGGTTTCATGAACAGACTGCTCTGAGACTTCTGTCTCATCTAGTATTAAAACATCATTTCAGTGCTGGATTATAGAATGACATCACATCTGGTTATCTGACTCTGGTTCCCACACTACCCCCTTTACTAGAAACTGAACCAGAATCTAGCTCATATGTGTTATAATATATAATATAATATAATATAATATAATATAATATAATATAATATAATATAATATAGCTTTGCCAAGATGTGTTATAGCATTTGGAAGCTATAAAACCATCTCAAAAACGCCACCCTTCCAGGGTAGCAATTAGAGCTTCCCTAAGGACAATACATTAGGAGCCCTAGTCCTGATTTTTATAGACATTTTGTCTCTGGCTGCAATCAGAACTGTAAAATACAATCTCTATGGCATAAACCAGGTAATCTCAAAATCAGATTATTTTTCAAAGTTAGAGATTAACCTCTTCCCTACATGTATCGTCTGTTACAATATATTCCTTTCAACAATTACAGTATAGTCTGATATACAGATGTATTTATTTTCTGTCCAGCAGGATCCAGTGTTGGTACATTTTTAACACAAGCAGCTTTATAAATACATTTTCAACACAAGCACCTGCACAAATCAGTTTGATACACAAAATGCATATAATTATTTACAAAATCCAGCTAGTTATGCTAGCATATGTCACACATCCACTGCCCTACGTCTCCTGGCATAGCTGGCAATAGGGCCAATTTTTGGTCAAGAAAATGTTAAGAGTAGTAAAATCTACGAAAGAAAATGCATCAGGTATTTAACTACTTACAATATGAGAACAGATGATGTGCAGAAAATTATTCAAAAGAATTGGATGATCCTTCTAGCCCAACCTGAATTTCATAACATAATAGAATATAGACCATTGTTTTCATATAGGAATTTGAAAAATCTTAAAAGAAAGTTGTTATAAAGATTTTAAGGAGTTAACATCTGTTAGGGTAGGGCAGAAATATGGGACTTTTGGATGTATGACTTGTAGTTGCTGTGCTGATATAGAAAGCAAGTAGTGAAACTTTTATTCATCCAATATATAGTCGGTTGTATAAATTTTCTTGTATAGCAACTTGTAATAGTGAAAATGTGGTCTACTTAGCTACCTGCAAAAAATGTAGGGAAAACAACAAGAAAATTAAAAAATCGAATTATACAGCACAAATCTGAGATTCAAAGGAAAAATTATAAAAATGCATTAAGTAAGCATATTTTAGATAATGGTGTGGACCACACTTTTAGTTTTAGAGTAATTGATACTGTCCATAAAGACATGAGGGGTGGTGATCTGAATAATCATTTGGAAAATAAGGAGTATGAATGAATAGTAAGGCTTAATGCTGATAATAAGCCAGGTATAAATAATAAAGTTAGCATTAAACCAGTTCTTATAAAGATACAACAAAGAATTTTATGAGTTTTATGTTTTTATTAGAATGAGGGTATGCTTAATAAATAATGCGATATAATTGGATGGCTGTGGTCATGTTGTACTTGTCTTACTCTTTTTAAATGGAAGAAAATTGTTTAATGCTGTTTAAGCACTGAGGAATGTTGATAAACCAAAAGCTTTGCTTTTTGCTATTAAAAGTATTGTTTTTTCTGACTGTGGATTTGTGTGGTTTATATCAAGCAATTATTCCATTTCATCACTGTATCAGCATTTCTGTCGAAAAGCTGGCAATACCTCACATCATCACATGGATTATCATGAAAATGATCAACAAGGACAATGGCAACCTACAAACACTGGACACATCTCAGTTTGGCTTTGTCAAAGGAGGGTCTTGCCTACTCACCTGGTAGACTTCTTCAAGAGCATCACCAATGCAGCGGATGAGGGAAACATGTTGCACGCCACCTACTTTGACCTTACTATTCAATGCAATACCCCACTCAGATATTGTTGACAAACTCTCAGAACTAGCATAAATCCCTACATAACTCACTAAATTGCTGGCTGGCTCACAGATAGGATTGAAGAAGCGGGATTGGTAAGACCACTTCCACCAAGAGACCAGTCACCAGTGGAGTACTTCAGGGGTCTGTGTTGGGCCTGCTCCTGTTTGACATCTACCTCTCAGAAGTCAT
>NC_056732.1:840493728-840503728 GCF_019279795.1 Protopterus annectens
ACAGGAAAATTCCACACAGTGAAAGTTTACTTTATCTTGGTTCATTGATGCAGCATGCACCACCTCCACATATGTACGACCAAGATTACATTACTGTCACTATGTTTCCCCAATACCAAAAGAGATGAATTTTAAGCAAGAGACCCACTGATAAAAACATTTCCGCTGACCACCTTTGGAAGTTTTTCTGTATAGCAACCTAACTAAACTAAGATGTTACTTAGGTCATCTGGAATTAAGCATAGTTTTAGCTGTCAACACATTTCTTGGGAATCTTGGGAGTCTGTATTGCCAACACTTTCTGCTTATTAAAAATACAAACAGCAAACAAAAATGGAAAAAGTCAGTTAATATTTGAACTAATGAACCTATAAGACTATAAATTGTCAGTTTTAATTATCCACAGATGAGAAGATTAGAAGAATGCAAGAACTTTGTAATAAAACAAAATGGTATTAAATATTTTTTGTCTGCAACAATCTACCCAGCCACAGATGAACAGGATGGAATATTGTAGAATAAAACTGAGAAAGTTGCTAAAGAAATAAGTCCCTGTAGAAAGACCAATATAAGACAGATAATTTTCTGTTTTCTTACCATAATGCATACTTTGCAACAGCTATTAATTCTATACTAGCTATGTTGAAGCTGAACAGAAAACCCAGTTCCAGATGAGAAGGTGAACTCTGATCTGCAGAGATAACTGCACAAACAGTGTTATTTTGAATGAGAATCAATTAAGAAATAGTACTGTAAGTCATACCTCTCAACCTCTTAGAACAGGAAATCTGGACAAAGCCATAAATAAAAGTGGGACTAAGGCCCGAAAATAGGGACAGTTTTTAAACATTGCTCTTACAGACTTAGCAAGTTGATAGAATAACAGGTTTTGCATTGGTATAAGTTTTCTTAAGGGTATGATGTCTGAAACTCAAATGCCTGTCATTATTTTATAATTCAATCTTTAATGATTTGCCACTAATTTGCCAGAAAACCACAGTGTTATGAAAAACAGACCAATAATATGAGGCAAAAATCTGGACATTCTGCGAAAATCTGTACAGTACAGTTGAGAGGTATGCAAGTCAAAAGGTGCTGACAAAAACTCTGTCAAATAGAAAGTGCATAAATTATCTTTAAGAAATGGTTCACTGGGGTATACTGTTAAAATAAGAACAGGGTATCTGAAAAAGACATATACACCAGTTAAGTAATATTTAACAAGTGCCATGACCTATAGCCAGCTATGAGAAAGGTGAGTATGGAAGGACTACCTAATGTGCAACAAGATGCCATGAAAGTAATGCACACCACCACATATGGTGGTCAATCACCAACAAGACCTGTATATGAATGACCCAGTAACAAAATATAATAGACCAGAACTTTCATTGCTGCTGGTTCCAAAAGACAATGGCTGTGCTATTTTACATTTTAACCAGGTTAACAGACCATACCTTTGACCAGAGAGGGGTGGATAATCAAAGTCATGCAACATCAATTAATGCTAGAGATATAGAGTCAACACTTAGAATTCCCCAGAAGGCCCTAACTGGGTCATTGTTTCTTGAAAAATATCTTTTACAGAAATGTTGTCTTGACTGCTTGGGATGTTCCCTCAAAAGCTAAACGCAGGGTGCAAGAAATGTAGCTTTTCTAATGAGCTAATATCATTTATAACTACAACAAATATGAAAATGTATTGATTTTAGTACTTAGGCACAGCTAAGTAATATAGCAATACTGCATGATTGCATTGTTAAAGAATAAAGCCTTATGAATCAGTGGAGTTCATGGATTTGGTTACAAGACAGTAATGTTAACCCCAATTCATTATTATGTGCACTTGGAAAATAATAGCCTGAAGTATTTATTATAATAATAATCAATGTCAGGCTTGCTGATCATGCTTTTTTTCCAACACTAGGGAGTTTATTTATTTATTTATTTATTTATTTATTTATTTATTTATTTTAATTATAATTTTTTTCTTAAGACTAGGGAGGTGTATCAACTATGACAAACCCAGGCAGTACAGAAAACATGGGGGTTAATAAAGTGGCAGGGCCAACATGCAATGCTGTGATTATATTTGTTGTAATCTAGACATTTTTCCAAAGCTTTGCATTTATTTTATATTCTTATATTTTATTTATCTTGTATATCACATATCTTTTATATTTTTATATTTTACTCTCCCATTTATTGTAACAAATATATACAAGTCCCCAAAGCTTTACATTTACTTTATATTCTACTTCCCTGATGCTCTACTAAATCTGCTTTTGAATTCACACAGATAAACAGACACCTTTAGATACTGACTTGGGCTAGCTGGTTGATTGTTTTTCTCTTCTCACAACTTTCTCCAAGTCCTGGTTCATAGCCACCCCCCTTTTCTTGTTCTGCTAACATAATTGTAGTGTAAGTTTCCTAGCCCTTTCAAACTTGTTTTCTCACAGCTTTCTCCAAGCCCTGGCTCTTAGCCCCCCCCTTCTCTCGGTCTCCTAACATAATCTTATTGTAAGCTTCCCAGCCCTGTCAGTCCTGTCTATTTCCTTCCTATTCCTCTTGAGAGTTTACTTATTCCTCCCCTGAGCTGCGGTGCCATCTTTAAATACTAAAAACCTCTGCCTGACTACACTCTGTTTCTGTCTGTCTCACGGGCATCCCTCAGTAGAGTGCACTTACTGCATGTCCCTTTCTAAAACCCCTGGCATAACTACATTATTTTCCTACTTCTCAGTGAACTGCAGCTCCCCATTGGTGTGTAAATAATAAAAAAAAACAGATATGTAGAATTCAAACTAAAACAATAGGCTGCCGTATTTCTGTAGTTGCTAACCTTCTCACTGATTGTTTTCTGTTTGGTGACTGCTGCTCCTCCTGGAAGGTGTAACCCACTCCGTTTGCCCTTCGGACTCAATCTGCTCCCCTACCCTGCCCCCAAATCTCACCCGCCCCCCCACTACCTGTACTTTTATACATCCCTTGACTCCTCCCCACCCAACACCTCTCCACTAACAACACACCTAAACCAAACCCCATGCACCTGTAAATCTACATTTTATTTATTTATTTATTTATTTTACATTTGTTGACCGGGCTAGTCTAGCTGGATACATGTCCATTTTCAGTAGAGGCCCGGGGAGAAAAGCTCCAAGAAATCATACATAGTTAAAACAGAAGTTATTACAGATATTATAAAACAGCAAGTATTACAAAAGCTAATTATAATAAAAATATATATATATATACATCACCTCAAACATCCACCCCTCCTACAATGCTCTACATAACATCTCTCCCTATAACCCATTTGCCCTACTAATCTCTCTCTCTTCTCTTACCTGTCTCACAATTTTCCCAACCCTTGTCATAACTCTCATATACACTCCACTGCATCTTAACATCACCCTCACTTCCCATCCTATTCATCCATCTCACATGAACTCTTTACCTCTAACCCAATCTATTTCTTCAAACCAAAACTGCTCCCAACCCAACCTCCCCTGTGCTCCCCTCTTAAATGTGATACCAGAAAATCACTACTCTCATACAATCCAAGCTACCCTTGCCCAACACACTGCCTCACTCTTCTACTCCATCACATCTCTCTCTCATAACCAGCGACATCCACCCCAACCCTGGACACATCTGTAACATCAGTCTCACCAAGCCCTCCACTCAACCCACAAACTCAAAGTCTATTCACCTTACAACACTTAATGCACAAAGCCTAAAAAACAAAATCACTAACCTCCATGCCTGGCTCTCCCATAACCACCCTGACATTACCGCCATTTCTGAAACCTGGCTGAAAACCTATATAAAAGATAGTGAAATCCTGCCATCAGTTTTCCAAATCATTCACAATGAAACAGCCCACAAAAAAGGTGGTGGAGTAGCAATAATCTACCCCACCTCCCATACCATAACTCCCAACTCCAATAAAATATCAACCTTTGCCAACGCTGAAATTATAGTAGGTTTACTAACAATAAACAACCACAAGTCCATATGTATCACTGCCCTCTATATTCCCCCTGGTGATAATATCAAAACTTTTGAAAACATCCTGTCCTGATTCACTTCCAAAATAAAAAATGAAACCTATATGCTCGGTGATACCAACATCAACTGGAATACTATTAACTCTGAAGCCCCATCCCACGCAATCAACCTGTAGAACTTCTCCAAACTAATACAATCTCCAACCAGACCAAATAAAGATGGTACCTCTGGGACCATCATTGACTGGATCCTAACAACTCACCCAATCCTTATCACCAAAGCCGGAACATTACCTGATCCTTTCAGCGATCACCTACCAGCCTTCCCCGACCATCTCCCATCTCCACTGCATAAACAGCACCACTATATCCAAACCTGCAACCTCTCCTCTTTCAACCCTATAACTTTCTCCGAATGCTTAAACCATACTGACTGGTCCCCTCTAAAAACCCTTCCTCTAGATGATGCCATTTCCTACTTTAACCACTCATTCCTAACCCTTCTCATTCAGCAAGCCCCCCTCCCCCCGAACCAAATGCATCAAAACCAATCCCTGCCCATGGTTATCAAAAGATATTAAACTAGCCTTGCACTAAAGGGACAAAAAATGGAAACAAAAAAGCATAAAAATCCTAACACCCTCCTAGAGTATAAGCAACTACAAAACTCCACAAAAAAACTAATAATTAAAGACCATAAAGCCGGCTACTCCATACTCCAGTCCTTGCACTCAACAAATCCCAAAAAATTCTGGGACTCCATCTCATCCATGCTGCATCCTGGCAACAAAGAAAACCCCTGCCCAGACCCCAACCTCTCCAACCTTGAAACAGCCAGCCAGTTCAGCTCATTCTTCATAGACTACATAGCTAAACTATCAGCCTCCTTCCCACCCCCTACTCCACCACCACCCCCTCCTGCCCCACCACCACCCCAATCATCAAACTTCCTCTACATCCTTCTACCTCAAGCCCATCCCCAAAAGCACTATAAAAAGACTTCTCCTCAAACTCAAACCCTGTCGCAATGCACCCGACAGCCTTCCACCCACCTTCCTCAAACAATCTGCAGACAGCATTGCCTATCCCATCTCTATTCTTATAAATAGATCAATACAAGAATCATACGTCCCTTCTATATGGCGCCATGCTTACATCATCCCCCTCCACAAAGGTGGCAAAAATACTGATACCACCAACTTCAGGCCTATTGCCATCCTTTCTCCTCTTTCTAAAATGCTAGAGAAAATAATACAAGCACAACTCATTGCACACCTGACACTAAACAATCTCCTCTCCCTGACCTAACATGACATCTACCCTGGCCACTGCACTATGACTGCCCTTCCTTCCTTTCTTAAAACCATAAACCTCGAGCGTGACTCAGGCAAGTTTGTATCCACACTATTCCTAGATCTGTCAAAGGCCTTTGACACCATCTCACACACTCTACTTATTTCCAAACTCTCCACCCTACACCTCTCTCCCATCACCATCACCTGGTTTTTCAGCTACTTGTCTAACAACCAACAAGCTGTCCAATGGAAAACTTCAACCTCCCCCTTCCTTCCCACACCCACAGGTGTCCCACAAGGTTCTGTTCTTGGCCTTCTTTTCTTCAACCTATTCATTAACAACTTTCACCAATCCATCCCAGACTCATCTATCATCCAATATGCAGATGACTCAACAATCATCTGCTCTGCCTTCTCCTCCTTCGAGCTCCTAGCAAAAACCCAACTAGCCTTCTCCAAAACAGACACCTGGATGCAGTCTAACCATCTGGTACTAAATGCAAATAAAACCAAACTAATGTTTTTTCCCCTACCAAAAACTCTATTGACAAATCCACATTCATCATACAGAACCATAACAACACTCTCCTTGAAATTGTTCCCAACACCAAGCTTCTTGGCATCATTATTGATGAAGAACTAAAGTTTGACACCCACATCCACTCCACAATCAAGAAAATCCACCAAAAGTTAGGTCTCCTCTACAGGCACAACCACTTTCTTAGCCCCTCTACCCGTCAAACTCTTGCATCCACCTTTGTACTCCCCTCCCTTATGTATGGTGCTCCTCTTTTCACCAATCTCCATCTTGGCCTTCGGTCCAAACTTGAATCCTGCTACCACAAGATCTCCAAATTTGCAACCAATTCAAAAAACTCATCCCACCACTGCCACTCCCTCCTCAACCTCAACTGGCTTGAACTACCCAACTACCTCAGTTACCTA
The DNA here is from genome assembly GCF_019279795.1 of Protopterus annectens. NCBI lineage: Eukaryota > Metazoa > Chordata > Ceratodontiformes > Protopteridae > Protopterus > Protopterus annectens. The sequence goes on from NC_056732.1 coordinate 840,499,982, forward strand.
CAACTCACCATTGCCCACAAGCTCATCTTTAAACCTGCCAACTGCCCAACTCTCACTACTTCCTTAAAACCTTACATTCCCAACTGCTCACTCAGATCCAGAAACCAAAATCTCCATCAGGTCCACAAACCTGCACGACCTCCTGGCCATCTATTGCTGCCCCACTCCTTAGCTAAACAGTGGAACTCTCTCACCACACAGCTACGTAACCTACCTAACCATACAAATTTCAAATCTCAGCTACTCTCTCATCTTTCTTCCAAATGGGAATGCCCTTACCACGCTCCAACTTAAACCCCCTCCCCCCTCATTCCACCTTGCACTGTCTCATCCAACTACCTCTACCATTACTTTGTCCCACCCAAAACAATCCCTCCCCTACTTAAAACTAATTTTCTCTCTAATATCTATTGTACAATGCTCTCCAATCCCAAATATATTATTACTCTCTCCATGCATAATATTTTCCTAACCTACTAATGGCTAGTAGCTATATATTTTGAAATGTTAAACCTACAATTGAGTTTAGAACAAAAATATTCACTTTATGTAAATGTTGAAATTTCTGTATTGAATTATGTATTTTCATTTTTGTAACATTATGACAAGCCAATTGCAAATATCATGGAGCTTATCTGTAAATGTTAATTAGCTGTATGAACTATGTCCTTTTGTAGCATGTGAAATGTAACTTGCAATTACTGTGGAGCTTTTCTCCCTGGGCCTCCACTGAAAACGGGCTCTTCTTGGCCCAGTTGACTTCCCCGGTCATCAAACTTAAATAAATAAATAAATAATGATTAAGAAAAGGATTTTCTTACCCTTTTTAAACATGTTCATTTTTTAATTACAGTTGATTCTATAGACATGACCTTCTGAAATGGCATAATATAGGCTGTCCTAAGTAGTTGCATTTTCAGAAGTATGGAATACTCCATTATTTTTCTGCCACTAATTATGTGACATGAAGACTAACAATGATGATAATGATGTTTATTTTTGCATGAGTGAGCACACACAAGTGTGTATAAACGTGCACCAGTATATGAGTGAGTTTTGTTTTCATTTACAAGTGGAGGTAAAATGTATTGTTTTGCTTGTTTGCTTGTTTATTTGTTTGCATTTATTAAATTAGGAGTGTAAAACAAACATAATAACACAATATAGGACACACAGCATGGGAGAAATAACATCATTACATTTTTGAAATACAGTATCTGAACAGTAAAACTTATTATAACAAGTATGAAATATAGAGTATACAGTATACGCAACACATTATATGAAAAATAGTAACCTAATATGTACTGCGGTGGTGGTGCTGCGGTAGCGTTGTCGCCTCACATTTAGACATTGCCCGTTCAATTCTCAGTTAGAGCATCTTCTGTGTGGTGACATGCGTGAATGGGCATTCCTTCGTTGAAGGTTGTGCGTTAGGCCCGGCAAGCCAGCATGTCAAAATCTACTGCCAATCATTAGCGGACCGGAGTTCCACTGTGGCGACCTCTAACCGGGAAAAGCCGAATGAAACAAACAAAATAATCACAGGCCTAAAGCAGATGCCCTACGCTGACCGCCTTAAAAAACTCCAGCTATACTCTGTCGCATATCGTCTACTCAGAGGCGATCTTTGCTTAACATACAAGGCCATGTCAAACCAAGAGCTGTTGGACATGCTACACTTAAAGAAATCCCAATCCCTCAGAGCCACACTCTCCAGGGATCTAAACCATGTCATCACAATAAACAAAACATGCTGGAGGGATAGGTTCCTGACCCAGAGACTCCTCAGACTCTGGAATAGATTGCCCATACATGTCAAGCAGAGTGCCTCTTTGGTCCTCTTCAAAAGGAACCTTGACGATTGGATGGGAGAAAGGAAATTCACCCCGGGGATCACGTCAGTCACCCTGCTAGACAGGGGTCCAGGGAAGTAAATACTGTGGGAAGAAATAGCCAGGGAATTGTTATGGCTAGGCTTGTATAGGCCCTAGGGCTGATAGCCTAGTACCAACCTATGAACCTATGAACCAAACAAAGTAACCTAATATGTATAGTATCCCACATTATTCTGAATCTGAAAAAGACAATAGTTATCCATATCAAGTTACCTATACTGGTAGACAAAACTTAAACTCTTGAGCTTTGACTGCCCAAGCTTCAATTCACTAATGATCAGAGTTCCTCCATAGGCGATTAAAGTTCAGGCATTCCCACCCTTGGTGCATTCACTTTTGTCTACTCATAATGGAAGCATCAATATCACATGATTTAGGCATGAAAAAGTCCACATTATATGGATAACCCTTCTGTTTTTGGTATTTATTTATTTTATTTTTATTTTATATACAGTTTGTTCACCAGGTTAGTCCCACTAGGCCAATGACCTATTTTCAGGGGAAACCCAAGGTGGTATTCATTTAGGTGGTGGTCCACCTGGAAAAGAAAGAGCAAAGGAGAAAAAAAATACCAAATATTATAATCTTTTTGTGGGAGGACAGGGAAGAATGTAGGTTCACTGGAAGACTTTAAGATTTACATCGCTAAGATAACTATTGTTCAGTTACATTTAGGAGTAGAAGCAGACATATCTATTTGTATTCAGTTACAGATTGTTCAAACTGTTTGCTGTACTGGTAATGTAACACTTATGACTTTTAGCTCAGCTAAACAGATCTTTTGTGGTGGCATTTATAGTTTTACCACTATTAAAAAAACTCACGTTAGCAGCCAAATAACCTCACTTGCAGGCTACATTTAGAAGAGGTGTGTAATAATATGTAATTGCCTCTGCTGGTGTCTACATGACTATCACCAGGCATAGTCATTACAAATTTTCAGTGCTGAATGACTGTGGGCTTCAATTGCTCCTAAATACATTTGTTTGTAATCCTGCAATAATATTATAAGTATGCTCACCCTGTCAGCTCTGCATTAATTTCACCTTCATTTTATTGGGCTGAGCTTGAAATTGGTCAGTATAGATGAGTACACCACCCCCATAAACACAGAAATAAATATAAATAAACACTTCATTTGTATGTGACTGCTTTATTAGATCATCACTGCAGTGTAATACAGTTTATTACTTTCAGTATTGTGTAGGATAGTGCTTATGATGTTTAGCAGGAAATACATGCCTGTCTCTATTTGTTATTTTTAAGGACTGCCGGCAGACCCAGTAGCCAAGGAAAGTACCATTTAGGATTTGTTTCTTCATCAAAGGGTTTATTAGTAGTAACAATAATGATAAGTGGTTTTATTTATTGCTATAGCAAAATAAAAATATTTTTGATAAGGATATAACACAACAATATTTAAATGCATAACAACAATACCATCAAAATGTGTAATGTACTGACTCTTCTCCTTTATTCTGTGGCTTAACAATTAAGGTGCTGTTATCCCATTGCATTGCGGGAACATTTTCCTGTTGCACATTGCTGCTGGAAAGCTTTAGGGCTTCTGAAGAGAATTGTCAGCATTCTGTTGACAACAGGAAAACAGTATGAATGAAACTGAGGTACATGACAATTTGTGAGCTCATGCTATGTTAATGGTGTGTCTTAATTTACAGGTTTAATAGTACTGGTGAATTGTGTCCATTCAAATAGCAAATTAATTCCTTTTGTGAGCAGTAGAAGCAGTAAATTAACTTCTGTCAGCTGCTTTACATCTTTTGGCATTTATTATTCTCAGTTAATCACATTTTAAAGCATTACTAAAAAAAGTTATTTGAACAAAAGA